>NC_056725.1:1257167555-1257420055 GCF_019279795.1 Protopterus annectens
TTCTTTTCTTTATTAATATATAGAAATGCTTTTGACTGTGTGGGCACAGTGAATAATAGGATTTGTATGAAAATTGAGTTGGGAGAAGAATGCTGAGTTTTATTGCTTGTTGGTAATTTTGAGTTTAATTTCACTTGCATAGAGGCTGTGATGATCTGTGGAATACATTGTGGAGGTTCTGTCATGTTTAGATGCATTTACACTGCTAAATGAATGTTTGTCACTAGTTTTAATAAGTTTCCGCCAAAATGTTAAGAGAGACAATCTGGGATGTGGGCTGTCTTATGCACAATGTCCTTGAGTTACCTCAGAATCTTCAAATCACAGAATTCTCACAGAGAAACTGAAAGCAGTTAGTATAAACATTGACAAGGTTATCACACTGACACACCACAGATTCAGGAAAAATACTCTGTTCATAAAATATGTCAGTTATAATGAGTTTAAATGATGTAGTTTCTTGTAGTAAGTAAATGTCTTATTTTAGAAGGCATAAAAATGAAACATTTATTTAAATGTTTTGAAAATCTACTTAACAGCAGCATAATAATCTGTGTTAAAAATTTGTGTTCCAAACATATACTTTACTATAACTCATTTAATTCATCTGATTGACAAACATAAATAATCTTATAACTCTATTCTGGAAGAAATGTCATGTGATATATTTTAAAGCAGTAGGTTAGCATGATTGTAAAATCTGGTTACCAATATGTATTTGCTGTGCATTATTTTGTATAAAGCAGACAGATTTATTCTAGGGACAGCAAGTAAGATAGTGCTCTACAAAGACACAACTCAGTGAGATCAGATATATATATATATATATATATATATATATATATATATATATGTGTGTGTGTGTGTGTGTATGTATGTGTGTGTGTGTGAGTGTGATGGCTTTTTTTCTGAGAATCTGCATAACTATCCAATATGATTTATAATAATTTCTATGAATACAATATTTTACTCTATTGACAAAATGAATGTTTGCCACAAGTTTTAATAAGTTTCCCGCCAAAATGTTAAGGGAGACAATCTGGGATGTGGGCTGTCTCATGCACAGTGTCCATGAGTTTCCTCAGAAGCTTCACTCACAGAATTTTCACAGAGAAACTGAAAGCAGTTAGTATAAACATTGACAAGGTTATCACACTGACACACCACAGATTCAGGAAAAATACTCTATTCATAAAATGTGTCAGTTATGATGAGTTTAGATGATGTAGTTTCTTGTAGCAAGTAAATATCTTATTTTAGAAGGCATAGAAAATGAAACATTTATTTAAATGTTTTTGAAAATCTACTTAACAGTAGCATAATAATCTGTGTTAAAAACTTGTGTCCCAAACATATACTTTACTATAACTCATTTAATTCATCTGATTGACAAGCATAAATAATCTTATAAGTCTATTCTGGAAGAAATGTCATGTGATATATTTTAAAGCAGTAGGTTAGCATGATTGTAAAATCTGGTTACTAATATGTGTTTGCTGTGCATTATTTTGTATAAAGCAGACAGATTTATTCTAGGGACAGCAAGTAGGATAGTGCTCTACAAAGACACAACTCAGTGAGATCAGATATATATATATATATATATATATATATATATATATATATATATATATATATATATATATATGTGTGTGTGTGTGTGTGTATGTATGTATATATGTGTATGTGTATATGTGTGTGTGTGTGTGTGTGTGTGTGTGTGTGTGTGTATATGTATGTGTGTGTGTCTGTGTTTATGTGTGTGATGGCTTTTTTTTTAGGTAATAATGCAGGTGTTTCTGAGAATCTGCATAACTATGCAATATGATTTATAATAATTTTTATGAATACAATATTTTACTCTATTGACAATAATGAGTTTAAGTAAATGCTCATATACAAACAATTCAAGATTTTTTGGAAGCTGTTGATAGAATTCACATGACAGAAAATAGATGCATCTTAATGCATGTAATGTCTGAATCATATTAGCCAAAGTTTTTGATTTAAATGAATGTTAGAACATAATTTTCTCTCCTCTTGATTTCTAACATTAAGATTATTTGAATGCTATTAGAATACAAGTGTTATATATTACATAGATCTATATAATAGTATGAACAGTTTTAAAAAAAAAAAAAAAAAAAAAAAAAAAGTTTATTTTAGTTTATATGATGCTGTTTTACCAAATGTGTAGTTTTGTCTTGATAGATAATTGAATTGAAAACTGTTAACCTCAGTTAAATATAACTAGTATTAAATTGATAAGGTGGTAGCTGAGGTACTGCTGCTTAGGGTAGGGGTTAACTTGAATAGTAAATACTGGTCTAAGTTGGTGTTTTCAACTCCAGGCGCGATGCAAGGTTTAATCCTTACATTATTTTCACTTGTTCATTGTTATATGTATATAGTTTTGACATCCACAATATATTTTGTACACTCATTGTCACTACAAACAAAATTGAATCCTATACAAAATCCCATAAGAGATTTAATAAATACAGCTATATTTAAAGGTACACCTAAAAGAGGAGATGTAACATTATTTATCTTATTTGTTATTTCGATCATAAGATTCTTGAGTTTTAAAAATGCCAAATGACATCTTTAAAAGGAATTTCTTTAAACATTAATGGATTGAATAATCCGTGTAAAAGGGCAAGCCTAATGAGATACATTAATCTACACAAGGCCAATATAGTCTTCCTGCAAGAAACCCATCTCTTGAAAAAAGATATTGATAAACTAGCCACTAATAAGTATACAGTATTGGTTAGTTCAGAGCACACTCAGAAAAAGAGGAGTGGCTATTTTATGGAATAAAAGTATGCCCATTCCTAAAACCATTAAGTCTTATCAGGATGACAAAGGAATGTTTTGTATGGTTACAATACAAATTAATGGGAAGACTTACACTTTAATTAATGTATATTAGATACCTGGAATTGGTATTAATACTGTGAAACATCATATTGATAAGATCATATCATTCTCTGTAGGGGATATTATTTTAGCTGGTGATTTTAATTGTATACTACATGAAAGTGATACTACCACTATAAAGAAAAGAAGAATTACATCTAATGCAAAACATTTAAATGATTTTGCTAATTCTTATCATTTGAATGATATTAATAATCAGATAGAGTCAAAATCATTACCATACACCTTTTTTTCTAACAGATACAAAACTTATTCAAAAATAGATAGGGTCTTTATTTCTAACCAGATGGTAACAGATTTAATTAATTCCAGAATCATTTCATGTCCTATATCTGATCATAACTCAATTGTTTTGAATTCATGATAAAAATACTCATAATGTTCAGATCAAAAGGATACCAGCATACTTAACTCAGCTAAAAGACTATAAAGAATATATACTTTCAGAAGTACAACATTTTCTAGACATAAATAATACTCCTGAAGTCTCCATTGTCTATGTTTGGGATGCCTTAAAATCATATCTATATGGACAAAGTATCAGATGGTATAATAACAAAAGGAAATCTTGGGATAAGGAATTGTTAGATATTCAAAGTAAACTAGACTCTTATAAACATAATAATAAAGAAAATATTATGGACAAGAAAGTTATTGAAGAAATAAACAAACTAAATGAGAAATACAAAGAAATTTTAACTCATAAAGTTAAAATAACTTTAGAGAAATACAAGTTTTGTCTTATTCAATAAGCCCCAAATACTTACATAGACTTAAAAATAAAACAAAAGATTGAATAAACAAAACCATATCAAAGAAATCTTTTCTCTAAGGAAAAAGAAGAATGTTTCTAGTATACCAGAAATACTGGATGAATTTAGAAATCACTTTCACAAGATTAACCATAACAACATTAACATGGAACCTAAAGATAAAATAAAGGAGTTTATAACCACAAACATGAATAAAAAGCTTAATAAACAACAGATTAAACTATTGGACAAGAGTATTTCATATACAGAAGTTATTACACAAATAAATAAGCTTAAATCAAACAAAGCACCGGGTAATGATGGTATTATACCAGACATATATAAAATCCTTTCTAAAACTACATATTCATTAATACATAAGGTTTTATTCTGGCCCAAACTGAGTTAATAACCCCCCCCATCTTGGCAATATACATTTATTTCACCAATTTTAAAACCTAATAAAGATCCAACTAGATGTTCTTCATATCGACCCATCTCATTACTTAATGTTGATTATAAAATGTTTATGAGTATTTTTGCTGATAGATTGAAGACAATTATCCCGGCATTATAGACATAGATCAGACGGGCTTCATTGTAAATAGAAATACTTTTGATAATATAAGAAGAACTTTAACATTAATTGATTTTGCAAATAGGAAAAAGAAAGATTTAACACTTATTAGTCTTGATATAGGTTCAGCATTTGATTCAGTAAGTTGGGACTATCTGTTTACCTTACTGAAATGCACAAATTTCTCTGATGCATTTGTAAATTTAATTGAGCATTTATACAAAGGAACGCTGGCTTATATTAAGGTAGGAACATATGTTTCAGAAAAATACCCATTCATAAAGGTACAAAGCAAGGATGTCCACTTTCTCCACTATTATTCACTTTAGTAATGGAGCCTTGGGCTAATTTGATTAGAAACAGTACTGACATAGAGGGTTTTGAAATAGAAGAAAATACAACATCAAAAATTCAACTTTTGCAGATGATGTTCTAATTACATCAGCAGGATCTAATTCTTCTATGCAGTCTTTATTTGATAAAATGATGAATTTTAAAAGTATTTCTGGTTTAATATTCAATGAAGAAAAACTAAAATACTACCTATATATACACAAAAAAATACTCTCATTAGTGATTTTACTAAATATGTACCCAACTCAGATCAGATAACTTATTTAGGTATAATACTATCTAAAGATATTAAATCTATTATATATAATAACTATAATACCTGTTTTCTTAATATACAAAATCTTTTTAATACCTGGAATAATATGTTTTTACTATGGAGGAGAGACTTACAATTATTAAAATGATAATATTCCCCAAGATTTTATACTTAATACAATCAATAATACTTTCACCTACAAAAATAACTATCAAGAAACTGAATACACTAATGTTAAATTTCTTATGGGCACCTAATAGACCTAGGATTGCATTAAAGAAACATACTAATAGCTGGTCTCAAGGGGTATTTCTTTTCCAGACTTTAATTTATATATTATCTCTTCTATTATAAAAGTTATTACTTTATTAATAGATCGGTCATATGTCGCAAAATGGAAAGATTATTGGGAGCTAATTAGTATGCACTCCATGAAAATCTCCTTAACACATAAAAATATGATTATAAATAACTCCATGTTGTGGTTGCTAAAGGAATTTTGTACTTTACCTATTACACCTAAACATATGGTCTGTTACCCATTAAATATTATTATTAGTTATCGTAACTTTATATTCATGCACCCTAAGTATAGGGAATGGAATTTTATTGTATTCCTATAATTTATACTCAGGGTATGCTTATGTCATCTACTTCTGAAGGAGCTCATTTAGCTATAGATAATAATCTAAAGTACTGGTATCAGCTGATATCTGATAATAAAGTTAAAAATCTAGATTTCTTAAAACAAGAATTTGATCTAAGAGAAACTTGCTGGTTAGAGGTTCAGATCTTTAGACAACATCTCATTGATAGAATAGATCTAATGTCCATAACAGTTAAAGAATCTATTCCAAAACTGATTTATTACTTGATAATAAATTTACAGCATAAAGTTTCTGATAAAGGTAAACTTTCATATATACATAAAATTATCAGACAAGAAACTTTTTACAATGTAGATTCATACTGGAATTATTTCACCTCTATTAATGGGGACCCACCAACTCAACAAGATAAACAATATATATTGGAATCTGCTTATAGAACTACATCTTCCATTGTCTGGAGACTTTATACATGGAAATTTTTACATAGATCTTTTTATACACCTTTGATGATGAATAAAATTAATAATAAAGATAATCTATGTAAGAGATGTAATGTAGAAATTAATGCTGACTGGGCTCATATGTTTTATGACTGTATGAAGTTGAAAGAATACTGGAAGTCAATTAATGAATTTTGCAGGCTCTTTTACAGATAATTTCATTATTTCTAAGTCTCTTATATTATTCAACACACCTGTACCTCAATGTGTTAAAAAGATTAAGCTTCCCTTGTTATGGTCTATCCTAGCAGTGGCTAGGAAAATAATAACTAGAAATTGGATTTCAGATACACCTCCTTCGTTCAATGAATTTAAAAATGTTATGAATATAATGTGTCATATGGAAATAAGCACAATTAGAATGAGAACAACTAGAAAAACATCACATTTTATTGTATGGGATAATTTACAAAATTTGTTAAAAAAATTCTAATTTCAATAGCACAGTATTTTAGTTTAATTAATTGATCTGATTGTAGTGGATGTCTTTGTAAATACTTTAGTTGTTTTGTTGAATATTATAATAATACCTATTTTTAATTATTTGTATAAAATTGTTATGATATTTCTCTTACATGTTAAAACAATAAACTTGTTTTGAAAAAAAAAAAAAGTGGAGAAAATATGGGACAACAGTGACATTGCAAAGAACTGGACGGCCCTCCAAAACTGATGAAAAGACAAGAAGGAAACTGGTCAGGGAGGCTGCCAAGAGACCTACAGCAACACTGAAGGAGCTGCAGGAATTCCTGGCAAGTACTGGTTGTGTACTACATGTGACAACAGTCTCCTGTATTCTCCATATGTCTGGGCTATGAGGGTAGTGTTGCAAGATGGAAGCCTTTTCTTACACAGAAAAACATCCAGGCCTGGCTAAAATTTACGAAACAATACATCAAGTCTCCCAAAAGCATGTGGGAAAATGTGTTGTCTGATGAGACCAAGGTTGAACTTTTTGGCCACAATTCCAAAAGGTACGTTTGGCACAAGAAACAATACATCAAGTCTCCCAAAAGCATGTGGGAAAATGTGTTGTCTGATGAGACCAAGGTTGAACTTTTTGGCCACAATTCCAAAAGGTACGTTTGGCACAAAAACAACACTTTGCATCACCAAAAAAACACCATCCCCATGGTGAACTAAGGTGGTCGCAGTATCATGCCTTCAGGTTGCTTTGCTTAAGCTAGAACTGGGGCTCATTCAAGGTGGAGGGAATTATGAACAATTCCAAATACCAGTCACTTTTGGCCCAAAACCTTCAGGCATCTGCTAGAAAGCTGAAGATAAAGAGGAATTTCACTTTACAACATGACAATGACCCCAAGCATACATCCAAATAAACAAAAGAATGGTTTCACCAGAAGAAAATTAAAGTTTTGGAATGGCCCAGCCAGAGCCCAAACCTAAATCCAATAGAAAATCTGTGGGGTGACCTGAACAGGGCTATGAACAAGAGATGCTCTCACAATCTGACAGATTTGGAGCACTTTTGCAAGGAAGAGTGGGCAAATATTGCCAAGTCAAGATGTGCCATGCTGATAGACTCCTACTCAAGAAGACTGAATGCTGTAATTAAATCAAAAGGTGTTTCAACAAAGTATTAGTTTAAGAGTATGCACACTTATGCAACCAGCTTATTGTACATTTATTTTTTATATTTTTTTCCCCTAACAGATTTGTTTGTTTTTCAACTGAATTGTACAGGTTATAGGTCACATTAAAGGTGGGAAAAGTTTTGAAATGATTTATTGTGGTCTCATTTTTTTTTATATCACAAGTACACTTTTTATATCCACATATATGTGGGGTTATCCTAATGTAGTCTTTTCAGCCACAACCATACCTTTCAATTCAATCTGGGCAAAGCCAGGCAATGTGGGGAAAGTCCCAAAAATAGAAACAGATTTTAGAAGTCATTAGAATAACAGGATTTGTGTTAACATGCATTTTCTGATGGATAGGAAGTCTGAAACTCAAATATATGGCATTATTTACTGACTACAGTCCTTGGATCATCCGAGTGATTTGCTGGAAAACCACACATTTTAAGAGGAAAAGACCAAAATTATGAGACAAAAATCTAGATATTCTGCAAAACTTTGGACAGTTGAGAGCTATGGTCACAACCCAAGTGCAAGAGTAAAAAAATTAAGTCAAAAGCTGAAGTAATATTTGAATGTAGTCATAAACACTGTAATTTCTAATCTATATTCCAGTAAGCTACTTTACTAAGTCAGTAAAAAGATAAAATATATGATCTGTTGCCTATCTACTGGGCAGTAGCACAGCTAGGGTGGGATGATGAAGACAATTTCCCTTGACAAGAAATGTTGGAAGGAGATGCAGTGAGCCAATCCAGATCTCTCTTTAATGCAATACTGCCTTTTAAAAGCTGGCATTGCATTTGCAGACAAACCTGAACGCTGTAGCACTCAGTGTGTGGTCTAAACTGTAGCAACTGCTTGCTACATTGTACATCCTACAGTTTAAAAGTAAAACCTATTTTTTTTTTTTTTTTAACTAAAACCTGAGTACATTAGCTGTCCAGGCTGGCATGGTATTAACTGTGGCAACTGGTTGCCACACTTGTAGTAAGCAGTTTTCTATATTTTAACAGAATATATATTTTTAAATGTGTTAAAGGACAGTCTGGGAACAGGTACATGATGTGAATGGCTAGGGCGGGGGGGGGGGGGCATATCCTGCATCTAGCCACCCAGTTGGTGTGCCAGTAGAAGGAATGCCCTTTGATTTTGCTCTTCAGTGGAAGAGCTGGGGAATGGGGTAGTTGTTCATGGTACCAGTTGAGGGCACTGATTAAACCAGCTACACTTCTGTTACTGGGAATCAATATTTAGGGAAACACAATTTAAGTAGGACAAGTATATTTACAGCAAGGATGGAAGCTGAATGATATTTAAAAAGCAGACAAATGCAAAAAAAAAGGAATAGGACTAGGGAAGGACTTTAGTATACCAATGAAATAATAAACTTTGCCTTTAAAATTATCTTTTCAGGAAGATATGCCTAACTAATCTTGAAAAGAAACTAAAGAGGAAAATGCCTTGGCAATAGCAGAAAGAGACTTTTTTTCCAAATTAGCTAGAACAAAAAAAGCTGAAAGCTAGAACAAAATAGTAGCTGATATCAGGGCAATCACCACATTTCAGAATTTTAATACATCACTTAGAAAACACAAAGAAAACTACTGAATGCCATTGCTATGAAAACCATGACTAAGCAAGCTTCTTATACCATATAACTTTCAGATGGCTAAACACCCTGGCACCTGCACTGCTAACTCAAAGTGATAGACACTACATCCAGTAAGTACAGACTTTATTTTCCTTTGATCTTTCTTCATTCTTTGCCCTCTTTTCTTCCATCAACACAAACTCATCTCTGTCCTCCTTTTCTCTACACATTCTTTCAAAATAAGTAGTCTCTGTCTTTGCTAATAGATTTCAGTGTGTTTAATTCCAGAGCAATTCATTGGTAATATTTTTGTATCACATGCTGTGAACTCTGCATTTTACTGCTTGCCTTGTGAACTTCCAAGACTAAGGTTTATGTCTTATTTTGATTAATTCCACAATGTTATATTCAATGTCATGGACTATTTTTTTCCAGGACTATGGTACATGTTAATCCTCTTTGTTATACTTTGCATATGCCTAGAGTCCTTGGTCATGCCTGAAAAGGCTCTTTGGACCAATGAACTTACTCGGTTACACATGTAATACATAAATAAATAAATAGAAGGCGTGGTGAATTGTAAAAGGATTGCAACCATAGAAGACAAGCTGCAAAATGATCAGGTAAAGTAGGTAGCGTAGATGGTACTGACATCCAGTAGGCATACATACGCTCTAGAAAGTATAAATTGACTTTCTTAGAGAAGGCGTGCAATCTGCATACATATCCCTTTCCCCCTGATGGACTTCTATCCCTGTTATTTTGTTTAGATAAGTTTAAGGAAGCAAATGGAAGAAACTACATTTCCCCCAACCATGCTTATAACTATAATTTTAAATACCCTAAAATACCATCTTGAATAAGTCGAATGTGTCCTACTTTGGTTCCCATTACTAAGAATGTCTGACAGCATGCTAACAGCTTTTTGGCAAATACGTTTAGGAAGGATAGGGGGTAGAGAGAAAGACCCCCCCCCCCCATTTATACTTGCCCTTTAAATGCTGTACAATGCCATTTGAAAATGCAAACACATTTACCTAATTTATAAAACAATCTGTCTACTTTGCAGACCATTCCTAAGAACTGTTGGATGAAACAAAGGCCTGGTCGATCTGTCCCTCAAACATGAAGAAAAAATCCAAATACTGGTAGTCAGCTCTACAGGCAAAGAGAAACAAAGCCCAAGTCCAAACTTTTGCACTAATGTTCAACATGCAGCTTGGGAGCTGAAGTAACTGGCATGGAGGAGGTGAAGCAGAAACAGCAATGGTTAGCTTCCCCACCTCAGGGATGGCCTAGTAGTGCAAAACATACTGGGGAATAGCTGGAGGGTGGGCAGCAAGTATCCTGTGAGGCAAGTCAAACTCTACAGCAAGAGGAGGGAGTTATGAGCATTTTCAAACAGCCAGTTTTCCCATAATGGATGATGACACCATTCTTAGCAACTGGCATCTCCTAAGAGAACAAATGGGCTAGTGAAACCTTACTCAAAAGGGGGACTTAACAGGCCAACACAGCAGCAGAAGAGGAGGTGTGTTGGTCAATGTCAGGAGTAGGAAATGAAAAAAATATATTTTTTATTTATTTTCCCTTACCTGCAGTTTTTTTTTTTAATTTTTAATACATTTATTGAATTATAACCTAAAACATGGGAAAACATCCATTTATATAAAATAAAACAAACCATTTTAACATCTTCCCAGTTGCAAACAATATACATCATATATATTCTTCTGTATATTTATCAATTCAACATTACAAAAATTGATCAATTCCTGCCTTCTCATGAATCTTACTCCTTCTCCAAAACATAATTCACATAATTCTGCATGTATTGTTCCCACAACTTTCATCTTTTTCTATGTAATTTGCTCTTATCCTTTTTTAAAGATCCCATTTCAGTTCTTTTATCTGTATTACAACATTCAAAACTTTAAATACAGTTGGTGTAGACCTTATTTCCATGTTCTAGTACTTGCTTTTTTGGCAGCCACCAGAATTAAACTTAGCAAGGCTTTACTATGTCTAAGAAATTCAGATCCTGTATCCCAGCTCAAAATCATTTCCTGAGTTACACCCATTTGCTCACCCAATATTTCTGACAGAGTACTCTGCAAGGAATTTTTAAAGGTCGACCAACTCATTACAATCCCACAACATATGTTCCCAGTTACCTCTTTCTTCCCCATCACACCTCCAGCATTTGCTATTTACCTGAGGAAAAATTCTTGGGAGTCTGTTTGGGGTATAAACATACCTATGAAAACACTTCCAAGAAAAGATCATAGGAGGTTATAAGGCTAATGGCCCTGGGGCCCTTACAAGCCCAGCCAAATGTAGATCCTCAAAAAGAAACCTCAGTCAGCACCTGTCGTCCCAGTCAATGAGGGAAACAAGTGGAACCCCTGGGACAAATTTGTGGTTTCTGGTTGATTAGCATACAATTCAGCTCTTTATGTTGTAATTTGCATGCCACAATTTGTACCGTGATGAATCTAGATACTTAACGATTCTAAAACAGTACGCTATCATGTGTAAATTGTCCAAGATGTGCACATGGTCTTAGCAGACCATGTAGGGTTTACTGAATCCAGCCTGATTACTAAAAAGTATAAGAAACAGAAATGAGGTCAAACTATAACTATAACTTTGCAGGCTAGAGGGGCATTACTGCTCTTGCCTGAAATATTTGTATGCATGTATGTATGTATGTAAAATGTATACATATAAATAAGTTGTTCAATAGAGTGCCTATGTTAAGTATAGAAGGATGTCTCAATTTTTAGTTATTTTTTATTTTTATGTCCAATGCTGTTCTTCACACTAATAAGTGCACATTATAGACGTCTTGCATTGTTGCGATTCATCAGCAAATTGTCTGTTTGCAACAAAATATCACATTTGCTCTCAGATACTGTTTCACTGCAAAACCATTACATCAAAAATAGCGATGTATGCCTAGATATATCGTTAGTTATGAAACAGTCAAATAAATAAAACTATGACTTCACATGGAACCTGTGTGTCTGCTTGCTTGTTTATTTATTTTGTGAAATAAATGAAACTACAATTTCACATGGAATATGTGTGTCTGTTTACTTATTTATGTATGTACTGTACGTATAAAGTTATACTTGCTAGTTCTAATTGGGGAAAAAATGACTACCTAGTGTATAGGAATATACATGCAATAAAAGCCATTAATTTCTTCTGACTTCATGACATTTCAGCTAGAAACATTACCTTACAGAAAACAATTAAACCCAAATATAAGTGAATAAATTAATAAAAATGTATATAAAAATACTAAAGCCATCTGGAAATATATAAATTCATTGAGCCCTGCGTTATACATTGGTCCTCATCTAAGAATCCAACTTCCTTCTTTCTTATCAAGTATTTTTTGCCAACAAGATTTATCAGCGGTTTTAGTATTAACCCAATCTATTCAACAGTGTGTGCGTGTGTGTGTCCGAAATCATCATCTTCTTCTACAGTTTGTTGCATATTTTGGAGCCATACATACATTCTTCTGTTGTTTCCATGTGATTTCTTATCCAGTCACCCTTCCCAATCTTTTCTAACTTCCTCGGATTGATTCCTACAGTTATCATGAAGTATTTCATATGCCCTGCTAATTATCCCGTTTTAATGGCAGCTTCTGTTCTAGATTCAATTAAAAACTCTACCAGGACAGGTCTTTCACTTGGGATTCCTCTTTTCCTTTCTCTTTGCCTATACTCAGATATCAATTCCTAATAAGAAAGGCAGTCTCTAGCCTGCAGTCCAAATGTATTCTTGGCTTCTTCCCATTCTATTACCTTTCCGTCTAGATATTTGCTACAAATACCTTGGTTCTTTTGCCAGTTTTCTCCAGTAAATTTGAGGCCCCTCTTGCCTATAATCTGTACTCCTAACTGCAGTCATCTGTGTCCACAGAATCTTCTTTCTCCATTCTTGTGTTGGCTTATTTCTTAGAATACTTTTTGCTACTTTATGAATATAATATTCTGTGCGGCTGTTATTATTCTCTTTAAGGATCTACATCCAAAATCCCACTCTCTCATTACTTCTTGAATTTCCCCTCTGCTTCTTCATCATCCCTTTACACTATGAATTACAGCTTTCTGCATGTATTATGTATATGAGACTTAACTTTGCAGCTCTAAAATATCCCTTTAAATCAGACAATCCTACGCCACCTTGCTCTATTGGTAGGATCAACTTATCCCATTTGAACCTTGACAATTTCCCTTCTGGGATAAAATAATTCAACTCTTTATTAATTACTACTCACAGCTTTTCCTCTGGTTGATAAAAACATGCCTGACCTATACAGGAAACAAACTATCTTGCTATCCATATCCTTAAACAAGAGCTACCACTTTCTCTGTTATTGTGCAATCTTTTTAGTCTCTTCCCACATAAGCCTAAGCTGCTATAACAATCCTTTTTAATCCATACTCCTAAAAACTTAATTTTATGATGTTCCCATAAATTCAGGTATTGCTATACCAATTTATGTGTGGGTATATAATGTATAGCTATAGCTTTTATTTTATCTTCATCAATTTTATACCCCAAAAAGACTTGAAACTGTCTGAAGATGTTCCACACTCTAAGATGTTATTTTTCTGGTTTTATCAGGTACAAAATAATATTGCCTGCAAATAAAGCCAATGTTTCTTTACAACTGTCACGCTGCCACCCCAGTGGAATTTTGTAAATAATTCTATGTCATTTGTGAATATTGATAAGATTTATATAGAAGTGTATGTTATGTACTGAGCTAAGACATATCCTCAGTGTACCCTGCTAGAACATAGAAGATTAACTTGCAAAACTTAAGAGCAGTTGAGGTGAAGTTACTTTATAGCCGGCCCATAAATAAAAAATGTTATCTCTTAGTTTCAGTTCAGTAGCAGACACAATGTCTAGAGCTAGAAGGTTTTCTGTATTGTCTTGAAGAAGTAATTAGTAGGTTTCAAATGTAAAAGCATTTTATTGTTTTATGACTTCCAAGATCTGCAATGATCTGAGAGATATGTATTTCTCACACAGAGATGTTAAATTCTGTTAAGTTTCTGTTTAGCCTGGGAACCGAAGGCAGGCAACAAAAAGTGATGTCATCCAACCTAACCCAGCAGTAATATTTGATATTAATTTAAGAACTCTCTGAGAGAGACTGTGCATTTTGTATTTTATCTTGGACCTAGCAAGAACATCCACTCATCACCAACATCTGCACTTGCCTTTATAGTAAGTAACTAGGGTACAGTAATTTTTTTTAGATATAGTTAGGAATACAGTAAAGATTAGTTTAGATGTTTTTTATATTTATTTGAGACTGCACTGCAATGTTGTTTTAAAATATTTCCTGTGATTCTGAACTCTGAAGTTACTATGTTTGTGTACGAGTAGTGTCTTGTTATTTTATTATTAAATATATTTAAACCAATCTTTGTCACTGATATTTGTGAGACACATTTAAGCTCTTAGTGTACTTGCATATATATTTGGTGACACTGTATAGGCCACTCCTAATAGCTTGGCAGTTGATCAAAACTAAGTGAGAAGAGAATCTCTGCAGGTACTGTGACAGTTAACCAATATTTATTATTATGTATTAAGACACATAATATATAGGCGAAAGAAACAGACCAGTTTCGGCTTAGTAAATCACATAGCCTTCATCAGTGTATCAGTGTCTGTTTCTTTCTCCTATATATTATATGTGTCTTAATACATAATAATAAATATTGGGTAACTGCCACAGTTTGCTGGTCTCATCATTTTGTTAGGATTACTTGGTCAAAACTACCATTTGGATTATTAGTAACATTACACAGTAGGATTGGACACCCTTTGTTAAGGGCCTAGAGTAGCTGATGAGTGGTTGGTGGTAGTGATATCTACCTTATAGTCTGGGCAGAAGGGGGCATAGCTAGTAAACCTGTGCCAGCCTTTCTCAGGTGTTTGTGTGTGTGTTTGTACATAAATCAAATCTCAAAGTGTGTGCGTGTCAGCTACTTGGGCAGGGACATGAGGCACTGGTTGGACAGACAGGATACTGGAGGTTTTGGCTTGACAATTCAGCTGAGATCTCAACCCTATAGCTGTGCCAGTGGGGAGTCTTACTGGGGATCTGGAGAAAGAGGGAGAAACCAAACCCAGAATGACTGTGGTCTGTGTGTGCTCTTAAGGGAAATTGCACTTTACTGTGCATGTACTTGTCATCCTCCCCATGTGTATGTCCCTCAATGTTGCCAGTGGTGAGGATTGAGGGTCCTTGATTACTAAGCCAGTGCAGGGGGGATCACAACTATAGCAATTATATCCTTGAATTTCCAAGTCCTTTACTTTTTTTTGCCAATGGCTTTAATATAATGCAAATAACAAAGGGTAAAGAGGATACTCCTGCCCAATTTCTCTGTTCAGACACAACTTGTCATAGAGGAGCCCTCCCACTTCAAATTTTGATGCTGATCCCTCATATATCCTCCTAATTAACCTTATTATTATAACAGGGAATGTGAATGCTTCTGCTGCCATTCATATAAAATTTCAGCTTACTCTACTGAATGCTTTCTCTGCATCAAAACCCACGAACAGCAGTATTTTCTTATACTCTTCTTCCCTCTGGATCATCACTGTTCTCTTAATGTTAACAAATGTTTGCCTCCCCTCCACAAAACCTCACTGATCCATATCTATCAATTCTGGCAACACCTTTACCATTCTTTTAGCTATTATTAACATAAATACTTTATAATGATGATTTAAAATTGAAATGGTCCTACATATAGCTGAGTCTTGATGGTTCTCTACCGTCTTTAGGTATTACAGCCACCACAGCTTTTGTACAGGATTGCTGGTGCTTTCCCTCCTTTTAAACTACTGCTAAAAAAAACCTTCCAGATCTTTATCAATTTTTTCCTTCCTAGCTTCCAAACTTCCACAGGAATACCATCTTTTCCTGGAAACTTTCCTGCAGACTGATTGTACATCACAGTTTTTATATCATCTCCTCCTATCTTAACTGTTATTTGTTAAGCTTCATCAACCTATAACCTTAGCATACTTAAATCTCCCATAAAGATTTCCATTTGCACTCTCTTGATTACCACATTTCTCTGCTTTATACAAATGCTCATGAAATTTCCGAAATTTCTCTAACACAGCTAAAAAAATCTCTTAAGTTTCTTGTTATAGGCTCCCCTAAGTTTGGTAACAACCCTTTCCACTTTCTGTTGCCTAAGTTGTACAAAATGTTTTTGTGCTCTGGAGTTATTATAAAAAATCAGTTGCTTAACAGCAATCTTTCTAAACTCATGCATATTATCCATATACTCCCTTGTTTTTCTCTTTAGTGCTCTGCAATTGCGCCTCTTCTTGTTGTGAGAAATTCCTCTTATTCTGCAATACTTTAAACTTTTTCAGCCCCTCTAAATAACTCCTGTTACTCCTTAATTGTATCTCTTTCTTTTATTTGTACCCTTTTCTTAAATATAGCATAACTAAGGCAGGGTGTGAGGGTCAACTTCCCCAGGTGCAAAGCACCGAGGAGCGTGGTTAGCCAATCCTGATAGCTAATGCAATATTGGCTTTTAAAAGTTGGTATTGCATTTGCAGTCAAACCTGAGCACCATAGCAACTCGTGGGTGGTTTTAACTGTAGCAACTACTTTGTACACTGTAGCAAGTGGCTTGCTACAGTTTAAAAGTTAGAAAAAAAATATATTTATTTTTTTTTTTACTAAAACCTGAGCACTGTAGTGCTCCGTGTATGCAGGGTATAAACTGTAGCAACATTTTTTTTTTTTAATAAAAGGGAGGAGAGTCAGGGGGCAGGGCACAGAAGCGGGACCTAACTGGCTGGGCAGGAGGGAGGGGTGCATGTTGTGCATCTAGCCACCTGGCTGATGTGGAGGGAATATAAGAGCTGGGGGATGTGGATCTGTAATAAGCTGATTTCTAGATCGGCTTAATATAGTAAAGGGATTTTTCTTTTGTTTTGCTCTTCGCTTGAAGAGCTCAGGGGGTGGAGAGGTGGTTGATGGTACTAACACAGGGCACTGGTTGAACCAGCTACACTTCTGTTCTTAAACTCCACTTTCATTTTATCCCAATCACTACCTATAACTTCTGAAGAAATTTCTATGTTTCCTAATAACTCTTGAAAATTTTCCACATTTTTTTTAAATTCCTATCTTTTTAACAGGAAGGTGGGGGAAGCACCAGTGTTTCATTTTTACTTCATTACCCTGCAATTGTATCTTAGTTGTTACTGGTGCATGGTCTGAAATAGTTATTGGATGTGTGCCAAAGCTTTCAATTAAATGCACATTTTCCTGTGAAATATTAATTATGTCTAACCCAGTTCAGTTATTACTCTTAGGTTAATAAAATGTTCATACGTCTCCAAATTTCTACTACTGAATTTATGTCTTCCATACCAAATGTTTTCATAAATTTCTACAGAACTCTATCCTCTTGTGTTATATGTTCCCTTGCAGGACCCCTAGATTTATCCAAACTGTTGCAGTTCCAGTCCCCAGCTATACGTAATACTCACTGCTGAAAGCTGATAATTTCTCCCAAAATTTTCTTATTCTCCATAATAGCAGTTTCAGATGAATATAAATGCATGCCAGTCTAATCCTCCTCCCTTGCTAGTAGCCCATTACTACCACAAATCTACCATTAATATCATTTTTCCTCTTCTATCACTATTGTAGCTCCTTTAATAATCAGTATAAGTACTCTCCTTTTCCTTTGTCCCTGATACTTCGCAGAATATCCCTCCTGAAATTCTTTCTTTATCAGCTTTACATGCTCAATTCTTTCCAAGTATGTCTCCTGTAGCATTGCTATTTGCATTCTGCATTTCCTAACATAATTCAATATTCTTTCTTTTTTTGTCTATACCTGTGAGGTCACTCTTCCTCCAGAATAATATGTTTAGTGGTGCCATTCTGACAAGAAGTTATTATTCTCACTATTAAATATGACAGCATTTTTAAATAGCTATTTCCAGCTTTTGTCTTACATGTACCCACTAATGTTTGGCAGGTTGATCATTTACACTGTTTCTTGTCATCACCGTTTGAACTTATGTTGCATTTAACACAATTTTTTTTATTTAGTTTTCCTCTGTTGACCAGGTTACTCCAACTAGGCTAGCAGTCTCTTTTCAGGGGGGTGACCCGAAAGGGGTATTAATACTATTACGTGGGGAAATTTGATCAAAGCTTTATGATGACCCCCCGGGCATATTATAGCCCTGTAACAAAAATGTAACATGCAGTGTTTTATTACCTACAGAATGCACACCTTTGTTTTGCTTTACTTTAGCTTAAGTAGGAGGCCTGGTCCAATATCATAGTTCTACAAAATATAGCATTTTCTTATGGCTGTCACATGATGCAAACACAATAATTATTTTAAATGTTTGTTGCTGCTGACTGAGGAATACACAGAGGTCTACTTCTGTGATGGCAATGAAATGCATTCTCCCAGCAGTTTGGTCGCTGGTAGGCTGACAAGAACAGGGAGGATTAGGTGGCTAAAAGGCAGCCCTTCTCCCTCAAGATGAAGGCCTACTTTGGTGATGCCTGACAGCCACCTAGTGGATGTCAGAGGCTCCACAGCATGTCTGCAGATATGACTGTGGGACTATAGACAGATGTCGATCTAGGTACACATAGGGTAGCATAATCTTTGTGCAGTGCTAGACCTTTCAGCAACATGGGTAAGTTTTAACAAAAAGTTTCCACCTACAGTCAAATGTCATGAACACACCTCTCAGCTGTCCAGAATTTTTAAGCATGTCCAGACCTTTTCCTTAAATTTTTGGTTTGTTCTTCATAAAATTTGTGCTTCAGGGTTCATATCCTTCAAAAATATGCATGCTAATGAAAAACTTGTTTATTTAGTAACTTTCTAAGTTTGTAAAGGCATTATATAAAAACTGTCCCTGATTTTAAGCTTTTGTCTCTCCATTGCTTTTAGGTTTGTCCGGAATTCTTATGCTAAGAAATTGACAGGTGTGGTCATGAGTACTCCTGTGCTCAGCTTTCAATTCTTTACCTTCTTTGATGGAAGACCACAATGGAGAATAAAAGACTGAAACAGTGGATAAAGGCTGGAAGGCCATAAACAGTGGTAGTAAAATCAGAAATGAAAAATAAAATAAATAATTTAAAAACACCTTAAACATTTCCTCTCATTGCTCACTAGAGTCCATAAGCTCCTTTCTTCTAAATTACTTCCATTCTCTCTCTCAAACTATTCTTACCAGATGTTATGACTTGCCTTTTGGTTTTTCTTCCACTTCAGTAGAGCAACCCGGCTTGTAATGATCAGGAACGGATGGCTATCAATTAACTAAATGTTTGTTAACACCCACAGTACTAACACAACTGGATGTTGGCAAATGAAAACAACACTTAACTTTTTTTTTGTTTGTGAAAGGCAAGCTCACTCGGTGCATACACACATGCACACACTCATACACATGCGCACACATTCCCCTGAACTGTGAACTTTATTACTCAATCATTGCTGTAAAATTCCCAGCTGCAGCATCCAAGATGGAAAGAACACTATCTTTAACATTAAAGGTAGTAATTTTTTTACCATGTGAGCATTGCTAAATTAAGAACTGGCAAACCCATCTTTCAACAATATTTATATACCTGCCTAAAATCCTAAATGCTAAAAGAAGGTCTCACATCTGAAGCCTCCAGTCTAACAACATCCTGGAAAAGTTGCAGAAAGATTATTGTTATAGGCATGGGCATAAGACATGAGGCCCTTCTTTTCAAGCAGCATAGCACTGGCTATACAGAAATAGCCCTGATGTATTCTAAGTGTTCCCCCATGCAGTGTCAGCTACCTATAATCTCTGGCCAAGACAGACAACTTCTTTGTATGCCCATTAATTCCTGCCCTGGCTGACTTGCTGATAGCCCTGTTCCCTTTCCATACCCAGGTAATTAGCAGCATAGGTTGAAATCCATTTTCTCTAAACAGCTCACTAAAGAAAGATGACACAACATTAATTTGAAATGATTTTGGTCTGTTAGGATACGTAAGTTTTCACAACTCGTTTTGTAACTAAAAATAATCTAGAAATCTGGACAGGCTAATCACAATATCTAGCACCATCCAATACCCTGAATAATTTCCCATAAATTTCCAACATTTTAATCAAGAGGCATAAAAGAGGTAAAACCGATAACCCCATAAGCATACCATTCTACCCTATACTAGTTAATGAAGACCATAATGATAAAGTCAAACATCATCTAAACAAATTTACTTTTTCAACATGGGTTTAGGAAGAGGCTTTTGTGCATCATAAATTTAGCCCATTTAGTCCATTTTTTGAAATAAGTGTGGTTCTTAACAATGAACTGCCAGAGGATATGATCTTTCCTGTTTGAGAAAGTTCTTTGATAACTGTGCCATGTGGAATCATTAATAGTACAAAGTAAATAAACTACCACTCAATCAGTAATGGTAACAAGATTCAATAAATACCAACTACAGCTGTGTGGTCGTCATACATCTGCCATGTACATAAATATCCTTTAGGTCTGTACTGTGTTTTATAGATGTAATTATCCAGTCTGCATTTTACTGACACTATTATCCTTTCATGTAAGTTGCTATGATCTCTGAGCCTGATTCATGGCTGAAAAGGGATCACTAACTAGTCTACCTGCCCGATTAATAAATTAATATACAAAATAAATTATGAATGGCTATCATGAGGTTTATATTACAAGATGCCACTTTCTCTTTGTCATTCGTGTCCAGTGGCAAACCAGAGACAGCAGCGTTGGGTACAATGTCAGTATTGAAAGAGCGACATTGAAAGAGCGATTCCTTATTAAATTCACACACAAATGCAACTTATAAACAAGATGAGCAAATTGAAAACCTCTACCTACACAAAAATTGCAGAGGTGTTCCACAATGGTTCACTAAGCAGAACATTAACCTAAATGCTAAATATGGAACAACAATCAAAGATAATTACTCAAAGAACAAATAAACAACCAAAACTGGGACTGTCAGAATGATGTAGAACTATAAATAAAGTTATCTTTACACCTGAAATATATATTCAGAATTACGTTACAGATACCTGTTTTTTTTTATATCTGATTTTCAAGATCTGAACATGTGCAGTAGAAAACAAACAGCCTTGTTGCTTCAAACAAAATATAAAATTAATGCTGAATTTGAATAGCTTGTAGAGCTAATTCTGAGATTTAAAACAAATGCAGATGTCAAACAGAATGACCTAACAGGTTAAATCTTAAGCTAAATTTCTAGGAGGCAGGTAGGTAATAGGGAATATGTGTTTAAATAAAGCAGTAACCAGAAACTATATAAAGTCTTGTGGTTTGACAGAAAAATAAAACAGCAATTAAGAAACACATTAAAGAGCTTAATTAAAGTGTACATAGCATCAATATGAAAACTAGTAATGGAATGTACTTGTACATTCTGTATTCAATGAAAAAATACAATATTCACTCACACAGCACAGTGCAGATTCAAACTACAGGTCTCAGTATCCATATACATGTTAACCCATGAACCCACAAACCTAAAATGATATTCACGATTTTCATTCCTAGCATAAATGGACAATTATTTTGACATAGCAAAAATATAAACATTTAGTAAGGCAGGATGTCTGCATCAGTCAGACCTTTCAGTTACACTCTCTGAGAACAGAACAAATACTTACCTTGCCCAGCGGTGATGGAGCTGCTGACCTAAAACCAACAGAAAAAGACATTAGCATTCATGTTCGAGAAATGTTTTAAATGCTAAAACTCTAACCATAGAAAGCTTACTATGACAACCACATGCACCACAAGCATGCAAAGATGCACATTCGTTTTAAAGTACATTTTAGTAAGCAAAGAAAAAGAAATCATCTGCTGCAAACAATTAAAAAACACTATCCAATTTACTCTCTACTCCCACTCATTATTCATTCACTCTGGCTTCCAACTTTTTCTTGGACCTTTTATGAAGTCATTCATAATGTTAAACAGACTATTCCAACATCTCAGTAATACTGTTTGAAAGCCAGTGAGCCATGATCTCAGTTAACGTAAAATGCAGTGGCAGAGAGGACAGCAGAAATTTTCCTGCTGGAGAAAGAGGAAGACTGGCAGACCAGACATCCGTTGAACCCAGTGCAGGTATGAGTGTAAATGTCCCTTCAAGACAACCGCTAACACAACACTGCAAAGAAAGTAACAAATGACTAGTGTGGTACATTCCACCTTATGTGTATGAAGAGCTGGTTTCTGCTTTCTAGTTGTATGCTTCTCCTGAATACCTCTGCAAACTGTGCCAATAGTATGGAAAGTAGACAACCTAAGAAAATGGCACAAGTAGTTTGTAAAGTATGGGAGCAGGAAGAACATTATGGGAGACTTGGTGAAATGTATTTTAGCTTTTGGCCTATAAACCTGAAAGGTCCATACAGTTTAGCAACTATTATCAAAGTGTTTACATTAAAAGGTAACTTCAGACAGTGAATATGTCTGAAACAACAGTAACTAATTCCATTACTTCACTTTTCCTAGACACACTATTAATTTCATTACACTGCAAACCGACCTGTATACAATTAGAACAAATCTGCAAGACAGCACATGATAAAACAGAGATACATCATACTGTAAAAATAAGATGGTTGGTATACACAACAGCTCTGAAACACAGAGCAGAAAGTTAATTAAGAAGACATTAACAATCAATGCTTACTTTAAAAAATAAGATTAAGTGGTTAAATGAGCTACTTATTTCTGAACATCAAGTATTATTACAAAACATACTACAGTAGAGTAACTTAATCCTCTTACTCACCCATCACTTAAGTTTCCAGGCAGCAAAAAAAAAAAAAAAGAAAAAGAAAAAAGTTTTTACACTGTTTGATTATTCACAATATACGTTAACACTTCAAGCAATATTGCATTATTTTGCAATAGTATATACCTGAAAACTATATTGTCCATCTTTGTTGTCCAGTATAAGTGACCATAACACAACAACATACACTTTTTCATTAAACATCTACTAATTCTACTGCATGGTATTACAACCTTGATAATGCTTAAAAAATGTAGATTATGGTTTACTTTACAGCTGCACATTTGTAAGCAAACAGAAACATTTCAACAGTAATGTGTGGTTCACTCATGCTGAACAAAGAGGGCTTGGCCCAAAATGTTACAGATCTGTCAGCATACATCAACTCCTAACACTTCAGCAGATCCCTAATTCTAGCACATAAGCACTAGTGACAGCAGAAGGGTCACACAGTAGAAATGCATGTAAACTACGTCTCATCTTAATGTTTTAATGACTCATTCAGAATACAAAACAAAAAAATAAACACCACTTTTTTTAGGTAACCAGTGATCCATTTCAAGTTTGAACAGGAAACACAAAGAAAAACGAATCGTGCCAAGTGCTATACAGTATAGCAACAAAAACGTAATGCAAATTGAGCTGCAAATGTAAGAATACACTTCAATTCTTGAACAGTTTCTACCTATCCTCATCCCTGTTTAATACACACATTCTCCAAGGTCAGAAAAAGAACACTGCACAATCTGTCCCCTCCTACCAGCTTATATGGCTGATATTTCAGATACATATAATTAGCTTTTAAAATGATTATAGCTAATAGCAACTGCTTCACTGTACAGAGTGTTCCTGTAAATACAGTTGTGTTGTATGTCTATAATCACCATTTTGAAGCCTAATTACATATATTTAATATAGCATCCATGCACCGCCTGATGTTTAAGACAGAAGACATGCACATCAGCCCCTTCAAGAGTGGAATACTTTTGTATGGATTTCATCCCATTCTTAATATAAAAAGTACCTTACTAAAAACAACAGGAAAATGTAATATGTAAATTTGCATTCCCAATAGCCCAGCTGTCTGAATAAATTAACAGCATAAAACCTAAGATAAGGATGACACAGTGTTGCAACAGTTAATACTACTGCCTTACAACTCAAGAATTTGGCCAGGATCTTTGGTTACTCTGAGTAACGTCTGAATGTTGTACTCATGTTCATGTGGCTTTCCTCTCCCTGTGTTAGTGTCTTACTATATTCCCAAAAACAGGCTGACTATTTATGATGTCAGTCCCCTTTAAACTGCATATTAATGCCAGCAGTATTCTGCATTAGACTGGTGTCCCTTCAGGATGTAGCCTGAATCACATCCAGTGTTTTTTTAGTACATGTTCCAACTCACTATGACCTGAACCTTATTAAATGGTAACCAATAATTAATGGAAACCTTATACAGGTAAGAGGATTGCCCTTTATCTTACAGAATAAGTGATGGCTCACGATTGATAACAGGAGGATTATCCCTTTTCAGCAGCTGCAATGCCTGGGTGAGACCTCAAAGGAAACCCTTAAAAATATGTTACAATAACAGAGCAAATACAAATAAAAGTAAAACTCTTTCACAGACAGCGTAGTCTAAGTTTTGTACAGCAGGCATTTATGGACTGTTTTTCTTGTTTCATGCTACATCTAGCAGCCAAATGCAAAATCCTCACTTCTCTGCATTTTGCCGAAGTGCAGGTGTAGTTATCTGACATCCTAGACACATAGCATGGCATGTACTGATTTTTATTTTCTATGTCTGGGTATTATTTTCAAATACCTAGACAGCTTTCAACTCCGTAGAGACATGGCTCACTAATAATCAGCTCATCCTCAGCCCTAAGAAAACAACATGACTACTCTTTCTACCTAAATCTGCAAACCAAATTAAACTTTCCTTCTCTATAAGGTCCCTAAACAATACTCCTATAGAAGTCAAAACTTGCACAAAACTCCTTGGCAATACCATAGACGACCAACTAAAATTCGATCTTCACATTAACAATTGTAACAAAAAAAACACCAAAAGCTAGGACTACTGTACAGCAACAACAAATGCCTAACTACTGAAGCTAGGATTTCTCTTACCCATGCCTACCTTCTACCATGCTTAAGCTATTGTTCCCAAATACTCACACATCTGAACTCCTCCCTACTTACCAAATTAGAATCAACCTACCACAAAAATAACTAGATTTGCAACTCAACAAACATATAAATTTCACCACTCTCTCTCCCTAAAATACCTGAACTAGCCCGAACTACCTCACCTGTTCCTACAATCTCAACTCCAAATCATACACTCCATCCTATATCAGCCTGATTTCTGCTCAAGTCTATCTTCTCTCATCTCTCACTACTCACCTACCAGACTTCTCCGAAGCTCAACCCAAGACCTACTAAAAATCCATAAACCCAAATCCAACACAGGGTGCGCAACTTGTATAGCTACCATCCCTCGCTTGCATGGAACAAACTTCCACTAGAAATAAGGACTCTGACTCACCCCAAACAATTTAAGCTAGCAGCCAAAGACCACTTTAGAAAAACTGGTCCTGCCATTGTACTCACCCCTCCCTGATTATTACCTACCTTTTATAGCACAGTCAAACTAACTTACTAAAACTTACCATTAACTACTTCATCCTATGCTTCCTATGCAACCTCCAAAGCTTCTTCTATACTCTGCTCCCTGAAATTCTTATGTAACCTTTTAAGTTTCTGCTACTCTGCATACAAAACCTTATATTTACTCAACTCTCTTTTTAAACTAAAACATGCAACTTATTATACTTTAACATTCTCCTGTTTTGTTTATAGTATAGTTTATCTGTCAACAGTATATATGTATGTAGCTTATATATTTTAACTACCAAAATTCTTTACTGCTATTTTTATTGAAATGTATCTTTATTGCTATTTTTATTGCATTGTATATATTTGAAGCTTTTCTCCCCAGGCCTCTGCTGAAAAAGGGCAATAGCACAGCTGGACACTCCCAGTCAACAAATGTAAAATAAAATTAAAAATATATAAATAAATAAATAAATAAAATATGGTCTTGTGCCAGTTTTCCAGTTTGTTTATATTATTACCATGACATATTCTATACCACTGGTAACAACAGTGCTTTGCACCCTACAACATTTTCATCTCATCTCATCCACCTTCTCAGCAACTGGGAGAACAAGATCTTCTTTGGTCTGATCAAAAAGGTGAGGATTCTGGAGGAAGCTCCTCTTCTCAAGCCTGTATCCATGAGTGCTAGGATTTGGTAACACAGTTGTGGAGGACAAATTCTCTAGCACAACAAGACCTCTGTCCACTGGCTGTTAAGCTTTCAAGTCCATGTGGCTGGTGTTTGTGAACTAGATTTGTTACACAAAAGCAAGCTGTGTGGGATTCTGCCTCACAAGCAATAACTATGTAACACACCTTCCAAGTGTTGGAATTAAAGCTAGTGGTGACATGGGCAGGGCCACTGAATTCAGCTATCTTTCAGAGATGCTGCTACTATGAATTAAATTTCTTTTTAAAGCCCAAGCTGGAGCTCTCAAGGCTTAAATACACAGGAGTAAGTCTTAACCTTAACACCGCACTATAATTAAAAAAAATTTACATAAATTTAAGAAAAATATCATCTCTGACCGGAGTAGATGACTTAACCTCCTAGTTTCTCTAATGGGAAGAATAAATACTTATAACATAAATTGTTTAAGTCACTTAAGTATCCTTTATAACCTCTTCTACTTACATGTAATAGGGATGCTTTTCCCTCATATGATTAAATAAATTACTTTGTTTTGAAAGGCAGACATCTAAAACTTACCTACAGTCATCTATGTCACCTCAGTTCAGAAGGTGGATTTTGTGTTCCCAGTTCTAAAATGTTTTATTGGTGTCTTCAAATATTATCTTACATACATTCCCACTATCAGTATGACTAAAACTAAAGGCTTCGACAGAGAACTCTACTTCAAACAGATATCAAATAAGTGCTGAGGCGCTCTTTCACATTATCCTTCCAAAAGTCTCTTATAAGTAGAAAGGACAGCATTCAGCTGTCAAAAGAAATATTATCTCTAAGCCCAGTCAATACGATCATTTTCCAAAGTGAGGTTGATCCCACCACCCACCAAAAAACATGTACAATATCAAATACCAGTAAATATAGTTCAAATAAAATCACAGTAAAAAATGTTTGATTTAAAGTGTCAAAAATGAAATGACGGTTCAAAGAGATAACATAAAAGGAAATAAATTAAGGTCTGCAATACTTCTTTTCTATATCTAAACAGTATATCACCATAAAATCTGGTTAAATAAAATCATAACTGGAATAAACCAGACTAAAGTAAGAAAGAACCAATAACAGGAGATGTGATCATGACTGTGGCATATCATCCCTAGCTGCTTGGTTTCAGCCATGTTTGGTGCTATTTACTTTGAGAAACTGAGCCAACAACACACACGGTTTCAACTGATGAACACAAAGGTCTGGAAACTAAATCTAAAACACAATAAAAGAAGAAGAAGTTATGTCTTACCATAACGTTCCATCTGTATTGTTGATCCTTGTTCTGTCATTACACCTGGGTTATCGGTTCCAACCCCAGAACCAAACCGGCCAACTTTCAAGCTCGCAACAGCCACAAACTCTTGAGCTAAACTCTTACCCACATTTCCCCATTTCCTGTTACCTCAGATTGAGTTTGCAAGTCAAAGGAAGTAGAAGCTACATCTGGTCAAAGGACCTAACGAAACCGGATGATGAGATCCACTATAAGCCTCAGGAGGGGGAAGGAGGGAGGGTTGTAATGACTGAACGAGGATCAACAATACAGATGGAATGTTATGGCAAGACATAACTTCTTTATCTGATATTGTTAATCCTTGTTCATTCCTTATGCCTGGGACAGAGTCCCCAGCTACCTTTATTCCTGGGAGGCTCTCATGGAAGGACATTCCTGAGCACCACTGAACCAAAGGACGCTCTTCCTCTGGAGGCCAAATCCAGTTTGTAATGACTGATGAAGGTATGGGGTCTAGCCCAAGTTGCAGCTGCACAAAGGTAAGGTAAAGAAGCTCTAGCATGAAAAGCAGCAGAAGTAGCGACTGACCTAGTGGAATGAGCCCTAACGGCAGTAGTCAGAGGGATATCGTGAGTTTTGTAAATAAATGTTTCACAGTCTTAACCATTTAGCCAATGTGACCTTAGAAACAGCACATTCAAGTCTAGGACCAGAATAGGCCAGGAATAGTTGATCTGATTTGCGAGAAGCCTTAGTTCTGTCCAGATAGAAATAAATTTGCCTGTGAATGTCAAGGGTATTTAGACAATACTGACCTCTGTTAGAATGATTGGGAAAGAAAACTGGCAATTCAATGGATTGGTTAATGGACATTTCAGAGATCACTTTTGGCAAGAAAGAAGGATTAGTTCTCAATGACACTATCTTTAAGAAAGATTAAGTAAGGCTGTTTGATGCACATAGAGCTTGAAGTTCAGAGCTACTACTGGCCGAAGTAATGGCGACCAAAAAAAAAGTTTTCCAAGTAAGGAACTTGAGGTTGCATGAAAAGGCTGGTACAAAAGGAGCCGCCGTCAATGCTTGCAGGACTAGAGACAGATGCCATGGTTGGTTAGGTTCTTTAAAAGGGGGTTTCAAATAATTTACACCTTTTAGAAAAGTCTTGCATAATTTGTGTGACATTAGAGAAGAGTCATGGACACCATTGTGAAAATTAGATATTGCGGCCAAATGAACTCAAATGGTAGAAGCAGATAGGTCAGATTGGAATAAACTGGACAGTTACTCCAGTACTACCGGCACTGGTGCTGAAAAAGGGTCTATCTCTTTTTCATTCAGCTAAATGGTAAACCTTTTCCACTTGCTGAGATAAGCAGTTCTGGTGGAAGACTTATGAGATGCAATAAGAATGTCACCTACTGGGGAAGAAAGATCAGTCTGCCTGGCAATCACTGGAAGTGGAGGAACCAAGCTGTGAGCTTCGGGCTGTTCAGGTTGGGGTGAATCAGGTTCTGTGGATGGGAGATCAAATCCAGAAATGGATCGAGAATCCATGGTTGATCCTAGCAGGTGAGGCCATAAGAAGGGGAACCAAATTTGCCGAAGCCAATATGGTGCAATGAGGATTATCTTGCTCTTCAACCGGCAAGTTTTCTTCAGGAACTGGGGAAGGAGAGGGAGAGGGGGGAAAGGCATAAAGCAGACCCGAGGGCCATTCGTGGACTAGAGATTCCCTGGGGGACTATCCCCGAGGGGGAATCAGGGTGAAGTAATTTCTGCACTTGTAGTTGGTTGAGGATGCAAAAAGGTCGCAGCAAGGGAAACCCCAGCAGGTGAAAATCTCCACCACTATAGCAGGATTCGGAGACCGCTTGTGTGGTTGCAGGATGCACCTGCTCAACCTGTCTGCTATCACGTTGGAACTCCCGGGAATGTGTATTGCTAAAAGAAAGCAGTTGGTAGCCATCGCCCAGTGCCATATTCTCATAGCCTCCCGACAGAGTGGGTAGGATTTGGTTCCGCCTTGTTTGTTGATGTACCAGACTACAGCCATGTTGTCTGATTTTATTGCAATCGTCCCTGACAGAAGGAGGGGATGAAATGCTTGCAACGCTAGAAGCACCACCCTCAGTTCTAGGACATTTATATGCAGATGAGCCTCCATGCCTAACCACGTGCCTTGGACAGTCTTCCCCTGAAAAAGCCCCCCCACCCCATCAGGGAGGCATCCGTGGTCACTGTGGCTTTGGGCTGTTGTAGTGTGAAGGGGCAAGACCACTGCGACGGGTTTTGCGACATCCACCAAATCAAATCTTGTTTGCATCTCTGAGTCACCCGAATCTGGGATGAGAGAGGAAACTGAAAAGGGTACCACTGGATGAGTAGTAACCATTGTAAAAGCCTCATGTGAAACCTTGCGAGGGGGACAATGGTGATGGAAGCTGCCATGGAACCCAACAGCTGGAGAACAGAATGTGCTGTTGATCTTTCCCTTGAGAGGATGGGTATGAGTTGTTGTTTTATCCTTAAAATTCTGTGCTCTGGAATCGATGACATGCAGTTCTTTGTATCCAACAGGACCCCAATGAATTTTATGGATTGGGATGGGGACAGGTTGGATCTTTGCCAATTTATAGTTATGCCTAACCTTTCTGCAGTGTGAGGAGAGTATGCCAAAGCTTTTTCCAGTAGATGTCTGGTGGGGGCAGTGATGAGCCAGTCGTCTAGGTAGGGAAACACCCAGAATCCTTGCAGTCGCAGGTGAGCTGCGACGACTGCCATGCACTTGGTGAACACTCTGGGGGCTGTTGAGAGTCCGAACGGCAGCACTCATAACTGGTAATGACTGGCTCCCACACGGAAGAGAAGGAATCTTCTCAATCGTCTGTCCACCTTTATGTGGTAGTACGCATCCTGAAGATCTATAGAGCACATCCAATCGCCTGCCTCCAGGAGTGGGAGTATAGACTGTATTGTGACCATCCAGAATTTCTGTACTTCTACGAATTTATTTAGTACACTGAGATCCAAAATTGGTCTTCAGTCCCCGGTCTTTTTTGGCACTAAAAATAATCTTGAGTAGAATCCGGATCCTATTTGGTCTGGTGGGACTATTTGGATGACTCTTTTTCTTAGCAGCTTTGAAATCTCTAATGCTGCTTCTACCCTTTGACGGAATGTCAGGCAAGGTCCTTAGTGGAGTGGGGCAAAGATTGAAGGGAATATGATAACCTCTGGTTATTATCTCTCGTACCCAAGAATCGGTGGTAATGGTTAGCCAGGCAGAAGGGTACAAAGAGAAACGACCCCAACCACTTCCTGAGGAAAGCAGTTGGGCCGCTCTTCAGGAGCGCTGGTAGGACTGACCAGAGAAAGAATTTCTGGAACCCTGGTTATGCAGACCTCCTCTGCCCAGAAAGGGGCATCTTCCATATGAGATCCCCCCTCTGCTTCTAGGGGAAAACTCAGCTCGTGTGTCACGGAAAGAACCCTGAGACTTTTTGTGCCACATCTTCCCACTCTTCTGGTTGCTGGAGAAAGCCCGTTGTGGGGAAGAATAGTGGACACCCATGGCAGAAAGGGTCTTACCGTCCTGTTCACACCTGGCCAGTGTGTCTTTAACCTTTGGTCCAAACAATGAAGCGGCTTGAATGGAAGCATTCAGAAAGGAAGCCTTGAAAGGTTCCATGAAATCACACAAGCGCATCCAGGCATGCCGTCTCATGACTATGCCTGCACCCACTGCTCTAGCTGCTCCTTCTAATGTGTGAGAAATCAAACGCATGGAAGAGTAAGAAATCGATTCAAGGGTGGCTAACTGTGAGGCCACTTTGTTCCGGACCTCATCAGACACAGTTATGGCCAAAGTTTCAGAGAACTCAAAAATTAAGTCTCTTTGAAGCCTGGTAAAATGTGCCATATAATTCAGGGACCTGACTACAAAGGTCACTGATGCAAAGGTACGCTTCCCTAATCTGTCAAGCGCCTGGGACTCTTTGTTGGGTGAGTGGGCAGTCTGGCTTTCTTCCGTCAGATCCTTCTTTGTTGCGGCCCCCATCACCAAGGCATCTACAGGAAGACCTATGGACCAGTGAGGCTCACTATCTGGAGGGGACAGGATTTTATCTGTCCTGCAGGGGAATGGTGTCAGGAGCCTTCCAAGCACGCTGCATGACAAGCCGGACAAGGTTGTTGGCAGGTGGAGTAACCCAAGAGGTAGGGGCTGAGCACGAAAGGCCTGCAGGAACACAGACTCTTCAGAGGTCGGGTTAGAGGGCCGCCAATCACCTCTCTGCTTAAGTATTTTGAGGTTATCACCAAAGGATACCTCAGAGGGTGACTGAGGGGACCCTTCCCCATCATCAAAGTCTGTGTCTTCCATGAGGGACTCTTCTGGGGAGTCCACGTGCTTCCTCTTACACAAACTCTTGCGATGAACTTCCTCAGGGGGGGAATCTGGAGTAGACAGCGCAAGGAAATTCAACCCTTTTGTATGTAAATCAAATTTATATTTGTACTTTATTTGTATTTTTTACTTGCATTATCATTATGCGTTGTAACATTGTATTGTGGAGCTTTTCTCCCCATGCCTCCACTGAAAACGGGCTCTTGAGCCCAGTGGACCTCCCCGGTCACCAAACTAGAATAAATAAATAAATATAAATATAACGGGACGCCTTCAGTGGGAGTGTGTCCTGAGGCCCTTGTACCCGGTGTCTGCCAGAGGTGTCTAGTGTAAATTGCAGTCCAGAGGAGGACAGGGGCACTGACAGCACAGGATCGCTAACAGACGCGAGAGCCTTCTCCATGAGTTGGAAGTCTGGTCCATCCGAGGAGGTCACACCCTGCTCAAGTAAATCAGCCCGCCAACACGGAGTCCCTGGATGGCTGTGAAAAACAGGAGTACGTACGTCACAACTAGCATCCATAGCAGTGACTGGAGTGACAAGTCTCTCCTGCCACAAAGACAACTGGGACTCCTTAGTGAGGTCCATGAAAGGAGCTGAAGTGAGGGAAGTCTGTGCTACAGCAGGGGGCTTCAAAGGCAATGAAGGAGGAGAATAAGTAGGGGTCCTTTCAGAAGGGTGATCACCTCCAAAGGAAGAGTAGTTCCTGCAGGGTTGGGTTTGGATATCTCTGGCCAAAAGCAATTGATCCACAAAGCGCACCACATCATGCCCCAAGAGGCTTCTAGTGGATCTCACAGACATAGCCGAAGGGGAGTCAGTTCTATTCAAGGATGCAGGAAACTCGGTGCACACAAAGGGGTCTTTAGATGGTGTTAAAATAGGCATCTGCACCGAAAACAATGGAGCTCTAAGGGCTTGTACTACTGGTATCTGCACCGAGGAGATCATCAGTGCCGAAGGCAAGGTCTGCACCGACCTCGTCGGTGCCGAAGTGGTAGTTGGCACTATGTAAGGTGCTGATGCGGAAAACGAGGTAGTCGGTACCGGAAGAATAGTCGGTGTTGTGAAAATAGCCAGAGTCGAAGCAGAAGGTGGCGTCGGAACAGTCATCAATGCCAGAAAGGTCTGCATCGAGGAAAAGGTTGGTGCCGATAAGGAAGGTTCCGATGAGGTATAGGGCACAAAATGTGGTGCTGAAGTAACGGGTGGTGCCGAAGATCTAGGCACCGAAAGCCTCGGGGCCGAGGAAGTCAAATCCGAACTAGAACATTTGCCCTTCTTAGGTCTCAGACAATCCACACAATTTTAAAATCCCGGACTAACTTTTTTCTCTCTGCCATGATAGGATGAAGGAAGAATGTACCGACAATGGTACAAGAAATACCCAAAGGTAAAACAGGAAAGAATTTACCAACGATGGTAAAGGAGTTACCTCACGGTAGAAGAAAGAAGGGCTAGAAAAGAAAACCAAAAAGGAGTTTCTAGATGCGATAGGGTAAGAGATAACTATTCAACAAATTTAGAACAGAGAATAACTGCAATACGATAAAGTATTATCAAAGAGATTTACTTAGCTCAAGAGAAGTGGCTTGACACGACTGAATGGCAATGCAGCAAACGAAATCTAAGGTAACAGGGAGAGGGAAATTGTGGGTAAGAGTTTAACTCGAGAGTTTGTGGCTGTAGCGAGCTTGGAAGATGGCTGGCTCGGTTCCGAGGTTGGAACCGATAACCCAAGTGTAAGGACTGAACGAGGATTAACAATATCAGATCAGACTTTACAGGTACTTGTTTCAGACAGATGCAATGGACACCAAGATCTGTAAAGCAGATTTGTACACCACAGCACGCAATATGCAATGTTAAGGACTACACTTGAAAACATCAAGAAAAATTCCAGCCCTGACAATAAAACAGTGGTAAAACAATTACATATCGATGAATATTTTACAGCATTGATGACCAATGTAATGGTCAGGAATAGTCAGCAGGACAATACAGGAATATATTTCTGTACAATAGTGACTGAGGTAAAACACACTGTTTAGGAGATCATATGGCAGCCTGTAGAAAGGCAAAAAACAGGTTATATGAATGTTACAATAGTAAAAAATCCAAAGCCTGGAAATGCTGAGGTAAGATGCAGCGTTTATTCCAAACAGGAAAAAAATTACAAAACTTTCGGGATCAACCCTTAATCAGTGTGTAAAAAAAAATCAAATGCTTTCATTTAAATAGTAAATTCAAACCATAAAACTAATCACTAATTGTGATTTTTTTTTCCTGTTTGGAATAAAAGCTGCATTTTGCCTCAGCATTTCCAGGCTTTGGATTTTTTACTACTGATTTGCATTTTCTACCCTGCCTGGTTTACCTACATGCTGTTCCAGTTTCTTTGGATATATGAATGTTACAGTCAAACTGCATAAACTGTATTCAGAGCCAATAGATGTGGAACAAATGCATAAGGAAATAAGAGCAGAGAAGGAAGGTGGCAATGTCAGGGGGCAAGGGGAGAGGATATATGACGACAGAGTGTTGAAGAAGGAAAGGGATGAAGAAGTGTTAAGACAGAAAGAGAGTGGAAGATAAAATGGCAGACTAGCATGGTAAGAAGAAGGAGAACAGACTATAGGAAGAAAAGTGACAGCAAACTTCAGTAACAAAACTGTGTCAGAAGGAAAGAGACGAGGAGGATCTACAAGGGGCACAGAGGTAGCAGTCTTAAAAGATGCATCAATATACTTGAGAAAATAAAAAAATATAGAGGAATTGTGGGAACAATACATGTAAAATAATGTTTTGAAGGAGGAATGGGGCTTAAGGGAAGGCAGGAATTAGACGAGCTATGTAATGTTTGTCTGACAATGACCGTATTGATGATTATAAGTGATGTGTAATGTTTGCAGCTGAAAATATGTCAATATGGTTTGTTCTCATTTACATATACATGAATGACTGCAGATGTCATTAGTGATAATTCAATAAAATGCTTCTTGTTTAAACAATATATTTAGGAAAACTGTGGATAACCAACACAGACAGCAACAGGTTAAGGGAAATATACAGCAAGAGAGACACTTATGACACCACAGTTAGGGAACCAGTTACTGGCTAAATGTGCTTGCAGGGCAGTTTTGGCAGAATGTTCAACACAGTGTAGTTGTAGGCTGAGATGTACCGGATTACAACTAATAGCCAACTGTACGCTACACTCACTGTACCTCCATGTCTAAGAGAGCTGGTGACTTTTACTGTGTTGGGAGTTATCAGGCATTTGGGGAGTACTTCTGGTGCAACTTCCATATACAGACAAACAAGGTGTTTACAAGGCTAAGCTGGAGACCAGTGTAGCTTAAGCAGTTCTGGATGAAGTCAAAACAAGAATGGGGATCAAACTGAAAGACGGCATGGAGGAAGCTGTGTGGAACAGCAAGTAACTATATGCATACTGAATTAACCTGACAGCACAATGTTGTTTGTAAAACTGGAAAAAGTATACATCACACACATCTTCCTTCCAGGTACATGATTAGTCAATGGTAAGCATCTGAAGAGTTTAGATTTGACAGTGTGTATATCAAGTCATGGTGACTGATATTGAAAGCAAAGGCCTTGAACAAGTGCAGAAGCTAAGTACTCAACATTGCCTTGGTAAAGACCAGTGCATATTAACCTGGAAACATGCAGCACTGATATATCTATCCCAAGACCAGGAAGAAAACAATCTTGACAGAGCGCAAAAACTGTGTGTGCTCAATGTAATACAGGATCTGCAACATTTAAACCTCTGATTTTGTGGTTTTATCAGCTCATCTGACTAACCACTTAAAGCTTCTCTATTATTTCCAGCCTTTTGTCTTTTGACATTATATTACATTCTTCCAGGATGTCAGTTATTTGAATGCCTTTAAATGGTTTGTATTTTTCCTGTGATTTACTGGAATCCTAGTTCTTTCCCGAACCCAACTGCTTTTTGGTAAAGAGCTGCAGGTCTCTTCCTCACCATTTTTTTCTCCTTTTCTCTTACTTTAGCCAGACATTCTTGTTTGCTGACATCCAGACAGTGTATTGTATCCATATTGTTAGCTTTAACTGGCTTTTTTATACCTCATTTCTTCTTCTCACTGGGAAATCTCTAATCAACCCATTTTTAGAGTGCAGCCATCTTGAACTCATGACACATTTACAAATATTACTGCTGCACTTGTATGGATGCTGAAATGACAAGCCACATCCTGTTTTAAGACTGGAATATTTATTCTAGTTTGTTCTACATTTGAAACAATGCTATGCAGCTTATTACCTTTGTTGGCAGGCTCACTTTAAGGGCTAATGTCTGCTTCTAAGCTAGCCTTATGGCTAACCATTTACTGAAATGAGTGGCTCTATGATGGCAATACTGCATCAGGAAAGAAATGAAGATCGTGTCATGTCATAGGATCGCTGATTATGAAGAAACAGATGGCCATACTAACTAGTCAGTGGTCAGTCTGCACACCACTCTGAAGTAATGAGCACAACACCAAATTACAGCTGTGACTGCTGTAAGTGCAGATGCAGTGTAGTGCTCTAAAGATGCTACTATACAAAAATGCTGTGCGGGTATAGCATCAGCTACTGCTATTAAAACAGTCTGTTGACCATGTCTGTTCAAGCCATCAAAAATGCATGCAATAGTTATGTAGTGCATGGAGCACGGTGATTACACTCTGATATTCGGAAAAAGACAAATCAGTTAAGCACTAGAGTGAAGACCCGACCATAACAAATGTTAAGCATCCCCTGCGTCAGTTTTTTGGGTTGGGTCTCATGCTAGGCAGTCAAATCTGCCAGTACAGATCAGTAAGCAACAGAGACAGAACAAAAGATTTGGTCCTGAATGCTGTCCATACCAATACGGTGTACCTTCGTCTTAATTAAGAAAGAGTTACTAGAATAATGGGATTTGTGCTCTGGTGCATCTTCTGAAGAATGCAAAATCTGAAACCTAAATGTATGTCATTATTTAGTGTCTTCAGTCCTCCATGACTTGTCTGGAAACCACAGACTGAACAGACCAAACGAGCCAGGAAAAAATCTGGGTATTCTGCAAAAATCTGGACAGTGCAGAGACATGGCAAGGTGATTGTAAATTTAAGGGGACAGTGCGTTAACAGCCACTTAATAAGCACTGCCAGAAAGGTAGTAAGTGCTTTATGGCTCTGAAAGCCACCAAAACACTTAGCACTTTTTTTCTATAACTAGCAGTACATGGAGCAGATAAAGCTCCTTGCACTACAAAGAATTATGATTGGATCTCTGACCCTAACCCTAAATTGTGTGTTCTCGATATGGATGCCAAGATTCATCTCTCGAGATGAAATTATTGGCATCCATGTCTCGAACACATAACAAATGGGTTATGATAGGCAAACTGATCTTTATTCTCTATACTATACATACAAACAACATAAACAAGATAGAATAAATATACATGAGAAGTGCTCAGTCTATATGTAATGAAGTTTATAGGATATTACACAGTGACTGTTTCTAGCAAGTTAAATGCCAGGGTACTTTTAGCCAAGATTCTAACCATTGCTGCATCCTTGCCCAGTTCCTGCTTTGGTTTACATCCTCCTCCATTATCTCACACATACCTTCCTTTATGCAGACTACCACTCCATTCCCACATCCCACTTTTCTCTCCATTAGCTATCATTCCTGAATAACCTATACCCAGACATGTCCATGCCTCACCCCTCTTGTCACTGGCGCATATTCCTGTGATACTAGCAATATTCTACTTTCCTTACCGCATCATTACTCAGTACTCAGCCATGGTCCAAGTCATCGTTCTCTGTTTACACCTGTCACAACTACCTATGCCTATCTTTCCTCTGTATGTTAGCTGCTGACAGACATAACACTTTGGGAATGCTACCTTCAAACCCCCCCCCCCCTTTCTGACAATTAGTTGCCATCTCCCTACCCCTGTTTACTGCAACCTCATCTATTTCCTTTGACAGATCATAGGTGTCTACATGCACCTCAACACACATCTGTCCCTCCTCATTGGTTGTCACTTTGGTCACATCTTCCCACATTTTTACTGATTTTATTTAATTTCCTCTGTTAGTTTGGATACACCAGCTGGGTTAAAACTGAGACCCCTTTGCAGAAGCAGCCAAGGGAGAAAATCTCCACAATTAGCAATACAATCCAGGAAAAGTCACTACTACTATGAACATTTAACACTTGATAATAATTGTATGTCTCGGTTTCAAAATAATAAACATAAAAACTAATGATACTAGATATACTCCAAGGATACTACAAAATAATAATTAAAATATCTGAATTAGTGTTCTGGGTTGATTCAATTTATGTAGGATCTAAATTAAGAGCAATCACAATGATTACTGTTATATGTTATGAGTTTGTTTGCAAAAGAGGAAAAAAAGTGTTTTTTTGCTGTTATGGTATGAAGTTGTGGCAACGCTTTAGAAAGAGTGATAAACGTCTTTTTAGAAGAGTAGAAAAACTTTTTGACACTGAATAAAAGTGCTTTTGTTGAACTTAACACTGTATACAATTACATTATTTTGCAAGATACTTCAAAGGTTGAATAAAAGTTTTTTGTTGAAGTCAGCTCTTATTTGATAAGGCATTAAATTCCAAGTTTACATAAAATAACACAAAAGCGACTTGTTGTCTTGGAAGCTGACATTAAGTGCCAGAGTTGTGATCTTTCTGACCTATGAGATATATGAAGATGGAAAATCACCTGTAATACATGGTATTTGGTATCTGCATAATATGATAAATTTAGGCTGTGTGAAGGTCAGATTATTGTAAATATCCAGGAAGTCTGATTGATGCAAGGCCTGCCAATGATCAGTTTGATTAGGTAAATTAGATGCAATCTTGGCACTTTTGTTGTAGATCTGCTGCAGTTTATGAATTAGAGTTTTTGTAGTTGAAAAGGAATAAAGGAAGGTGGGGAAGAGTGTCTTGGCTGTTGCCAGATGTGCATTCCCAGTTAATTAGGCCTTAGTTCTGTACAACATACTTAGTTTCTTACAGCTGTGAAAACTGTACAGTCAATATGCTGATTAGATTTCAGGTTTTGGTCAATTAGAACACCTAGCAGTTTAGTTTGCCTCACCTGTTCTACAGTATTGCTTGTCAGGGATGATCTTTTAAATGAACCAACTGCTTGCAATGCTGGGATGTTAGTAAACAAGATGAGCTTTCTTTTTGATTAAGTAATATCTGTTTGTGTAAGTATTCCTCAGTGTTATGTACAAACTGATGTGTAGTAAATTGAAGATGATGTAATGATTTGACTCGGCAAATAACAGTACAATCATCTGTATATTGTACTAAGTTGGCCTTGGAAAGCTTTTCATGTCATTAATGAATTTGTTAAATAGCAGGGGGGCCAAGAAATGATCCTTGAAAAACATTAATTGTAATGAGCAATATGCTTGTTGCCACTGAACTGCTCAAGGTATTTCTACGGGGTAACTTTGAATAGCAGTTTTACAAATATCTAGTGAGGCTACCCTATTTAACACTAAATCATGTATAACAATTTCAAATGCTTTGCAGAGATCAAGGAATAATGAAGCTACAAAATTTCCTTGATTTATTCCATTGTGGAAGGTAAGTAGGGCAATTTCAGTGGTGTGTCCTGGGTAAAATTTGTGTTGAGTATAAGAAAACAAGTTTTTAAGTGGCTGAGCAGCTGGCTATGCATACATTTTTCCAAAATAATTGAGAGTGGGGATAATACATCTGTGGGTTTGGTAGTTTATTACTTCAGCTGTGGTGGGTTTGGTAGTTTATTACTTCAGCTGTGGCTCTTGTTTTGTGTAGAGTTTTATTGTAAGACTGTTTTCTAGTCAGGTGACTTGTGTTGTTCTTTCATAGATCTGTTTATGAGAATCATAATGGAATTTGCATTTACAGTGGCTTCTTTGATAAGATATTCACTCGGTCATTTGTCTGGTTCTGTGGCTGTTGGTTTTATTTTATGTAGCAGCCTTTTAATGTGTTGCACTAAAACATTTTATGATTTGAAAGAGCCATAGTTAGGTTGGTTGGTTGGTATACTTTTGTATACTAACAGATACAGACTCTATGAAATGTGTATTCATTCCATGTGCTACATTGTACGTTCACTTTTTTGCAGGAGTCAGTAATTTATTATTGATGCTCCAGAATAGTTTTAAACTCATTTTATTAGAATAGTAGAGATTTTTTTAATAATTTATTTTGTCTTTGTGTTGTATTTTTTTACATTCCTCGTTGTTTTCTATTGTTAAACACTTGTTGTTATATGGACTGTTTCCAGCTCTTCCAAGTGGAGTCTCTTAGGACCATTTTTTGTTTTGTTTCCTATGTCAAACAAGAAACTACCTTATGTTTAACTTTTTTTTTCACCATATACATACAAATAATGTTAAGGAAAGTCTTGGTGAAACATTCAATTGCATTTTCTAGAGGGAGATATTTAATTGATAACCAGTAACGTTGATAAAGAACAGATGTAACAAGTGTATCTTGGCATTTTCTTTTAGAGCATATCTAGGGGTATGATTTATTCTGGTCACTGAAAAATGTTAGCAAATTATATAGGTGGGGTTATGATCAGTTATCACATTGACATACTCCTACTTCATGACCATAACTTAGTTTGGATGTTAGTATCCAGTCTAAGGTGCTTTATCTGATACTAGATAAATTTGAGCTCGTTTTCTGATTGATTAACCAGGTGATTCTAAATAGGATGATGCTAGATAGGTATCAATGTTGTATCCAACTAATGTTAATGTCTCCTACAATAATAATAATAATAATAATATTTTTAATAGTAGCTGTTAGCCAAGATAAACTACCTTACAGTGTATTCATGTTGGTAGGTGCTGGGTTATATATATAAACAAGGTTTAGGTGTGTGCATTAGTTCAGGTGTATTACTGAGAGGCATTTTATTGAGTTGCCAAACACAGGAATAATAATTATACTACTAGCAATAACCTTTATTTGGTTAGAATATAGGACTGCAATACTTCCTGCTCTTTTAGGCAGATAATCAGTGCGAATTATGTCACATACTGGTGGCAGAATTTGTTCATCAGAAATTGCTGATTTAAGCCATGTTTCTGTTTTAACTATGATGTCTAGTTTGTACTAGGCAATCAAGCTGTATATTTCTAGAATTTTTGTTAAAGACACTTCTTGCATTAACACAATGTATTTTTAGGTCATGTTGTTTGAAATAACAGGATGAACCTGGGCTTGTTTCAATATTACAGCTAATAACATTTACAAATAAAGGTGTGTGATATTTTAGGAAATCCTTCTAACAAATGTGTGTTATGTTTTTGGAGGTACGAGGTTATAATATGCAATTACTGACAGAGCAGATGATAATACTTTGAGGGAGACTGCTACTGATGTTTAGTAGATTTACAGCTTGAAAAGGCTGTTGTGATTCTATGGCTATCTAGTATTGAAAAGAAGCTGTAGATCAATGTATGTACCTTTAAGAAGCTCTCCAAGGGCTTGCACAAGTGTATAAATACTGAGCATGTGCAAGCTAGACTGCCATTTTGTAGTAAGCTGGTATGTATGTTTGTAAGATCTGTCTGTTAACTAGTTTGTTTGTATTTTATGACGCTGCTATCCATCTTGATGTGTTTCTATGTATTAAAGAATCTAAATGAAATACTCCACCTGCTTGTCATCATGTTAAGAGACAGACGAGCGACATGATGTCAGAAGTGGCATGTCTAAAAGGACATGGTGTCAGAAGTGGCATGTCTATAGGGCATGAAGTTACAGGCGGCATGGCTAAAATGACTTAAGGCACTTGATTGGAAATGGAGAATATACAAGAGGGAATCATCCCTAAAATGTTCAGACTTCGCAAAACAAGTCAGAAATGAATTTCGGTTATTAAAACTTACTCAGTACTACTTTTTTGTAAAATATGAAATGAGGCATACAGAACATTCTAAATGATATTCGCATATGTACAATATTGATAAAATATTCAAATTACTATGGAAAATGTTTGAAATAAAGTCTGAATTTTATAAAACAAATAAAATAAGGGGAGACTACTGGATTTTCACAAAGAATGTATTTTTCGTATTAAGCAGAGATATCAGAGTTATCAGAAGTGTATAACATGTTCACATGTTTGTGCAGTGTTACAGTAAAGTTATTTCACAGAATACAGCCATTACAGAGCATATTTCGCAAAGTACAGTATTTCGAAGAGTTTACCATGCATTTGAATGTTATTACAAGCTCACAGCACAGTTTGCTCGTTAATAATGACAAGGGCCATATTTGCAGTGTGTTTGTACATGCTTTGTGGGCACAGCAAATGGATTTCGAAAACCCAGTGCACTTGTGTTTGACAGTAATACTGCTGAGAACCAGAGAGTGTTTGAGCAAGAGTACATTTTCATACAGGCTGCATTTTCTGATAAAGATGACCATACAAAGGCATTTATTCTACTTAATTTAGTCGGGTCAGAAGCCATAGAAAGGGAAGGTTCATTTGTGTATGAACCTGTTATCTATACTGGAGAAGGGGAAGCCATCATATTATTGTACAGGCTGAGTCATGGCAGGACCCTTAGTGCTTAAAATGTAAATTCTGAGAACTGTGTAACCCCCAGACAAATGTTACAATGCAAAGGAACTTATTTTATATAAGGGATCAAAAGCCTGGTGAAACATTTGAAGCACATATAACTGACTTGAGAAATAAGGCTAAAACATGCAGATCTGGTGATTTAGAGTTGATAAAGGACAGACTTATGTGTGGTATAAAAGCTGATGCCATGAAAAAGATTTTACTCCGTGGCAGTGATTTAAATTTGAATAAGGCCATTGAGATTTGTCAGATATACAAGCTCACAGAAAAGCACACAGATGTGCTTACAGATGAGAACAGCTCTAGAAGGCACAGTGACAGAGCTCATGTTGATAGTATGCAGCACATAGTTAAAAGAAACAGGCCCAAGCACATGGCAGCAACTGTAGCCCCTGCAGCTCTCACTGGTACACCCCAGAACTTTTTAGCAAATTCCAGAGTTCAGAGAGTCTCAGTGAAGCATAAGAGTGAGTCAGCAAACTCAAAGCATGGGCCCCAACCTAGTTTCATTGCCAACTGTCATAATAGTGGTGGAAGTCATGAATCTAAAAAGGAAAAATGTTTAGCATTTGGTCAACAATGCCACAAATGCAATAAATGGAATTATTTCAAAAGGTTTTGTAAATCAAAAGGCCCACATTCGTTTATGAACATTTTAAGAAACAAGTTGATCAATTAGAGAGCCACAACCCTACTCTTTATGTGGATGGTGTGTTAGTGCTTCATGAAACAGTTAAAGCAGTAGTTTTAAGGGCAAAGAATAAACTATTTTGCACTGTTCGGATAAATGGCAAACCCACAGAGCTCAAAGTTGACACAGGTTCCGAGTGCAATGTTATGTCAGCAGAAACATTTGCGAGTGTGTGTCATGGTGAAAAGGTTCGATTTGGCAAGGTTGTGTGAAGCTTATTGCTTATGGAGATGAAGAAATTCAAATTGAAGGCTCAGTAGTGCTTTCATATTACTCTGCCGGGAGAAGCTACGCTTGTTATTTTATGTGGTCAACAGGCTTGTCCAGTCATTACTAGGGCTCAGAGACAGTTTGAAAATGGGACTGCTTTCATTTAATAAGGAAGTCCATCAAGCTAGCTTAAAAGACCACTACTCTAATTTCGCCCAGTACATTTTTTTTTTGTTTTTACCTATGCTGATCTTTTCAAAGATGAACTAGGCAAACTTACAGTCGTGTAACCCATGAAGTTAGACCCAGAGGTCAGTCCAGTTATCAGGCCAGCAAGTAAAGTTCCAATAGCCATGCAGGACAAAGTCAAAGCAGAGTTATCTAAAATGGTGCAACAAGGTGTGATGTGTTCAGTTGAAGAACCAACTGAATGGGAATCTTCCATGGTGGTAGCTCATAAGAAAAGCTCAGATGACATCAGAATATGTATCGATCCATGAGATTTAAACAAAGTGCGAAAACAACCTCATCATCCAATGCACACAACTGAAGAAGTCACAGCCTTGATGGAAATCCCACTGTTTTTTTCTGTCTTAGATGCAAAGAGCTCATTTTGGCAAATTCAGCTGGACAAGAAATCATCATTGCTCACTACCTTTAGTACTCTGTTTGCCAGGTACAGATTTTTGAGAATGCTATTTGGGATGAATTCCACAAGTGAATTCTGGGTATCCTTGTGCTGTTATAGTAGACAACATACTAGTAGGAGATCATGATGAAGCAGAGCAATGACAGAAACCTCAGAAAAGTTCTAGAAAGGCCACGTTAAGTGACTCTTAAGCTCAATCCACAGAAATGCAAATTCAGGCTACAAGAAATTACTTATGTTGGTCATTTATTTACTAATACAGGGATACAAACAGACCCTTCTAAGCAAACAGACATTCTCAAGATGCCAACTCCGGGCAATGTTCAAGCCCTGCAACGTTTTCTTGGCATGGTCAACTAGCTACGCAAGTTCATTCCAGACTTCAGCCAACTATCAGCACCACTCAGAGAGCTGACATGTAAAGATGTATCCTGGTCTTGGTTAGAGCAACACCAGAGAGCATTTGATGCCCTAAAACACAGAATTGCAAGTCCACCAACTCTCAGATACTATGATGTTCACAAACCAGTTACACTTTCCTATGATGCTTCGAAATTTAGTCTTGGTGCAGTCATTCTACAAGAGGATCAACCTGTTGCATATGCATAGGTTCATTGAGGTGTACTAGGCCAATGGCCCTGGAGCCTTTACAAGCTTAGCTCATAAAAGTGCCCTGGTATCATGCCACCGTTAGTTCCCAGTGCCTCTATCAAGTAGAGCCACTGGAGTGATCCCCGGGGTGAACTTTCTATTTCCCATCCACTCATCAAAATTCCTCTTGAAAAGGGCCAGTGAGGTGCTCTGCTTGACATGTATGGGAAGTCTATTCCAGAGCATGGGCAGTCTCTGGTTTATGAACCTGTCCATCCAGGATGTTCTGTTGATTATGGTAATGTGGCTGAGGTCCCTGGAGTGTATGGTGTGGAGGGATTGGGATTTCTTTAGGCGTAACATTTCTAACAGGGCATCAAAAACTCTTACCCAAACTGAGATGCAGTATGCCTAGATAGAGAAAGAGCTTTTGGCAATTGTGTTTGCATGTTCAAAGTTCAATGATTATGTTTAGGGTGGACCTATAAAGATCAAAACAGACCACCAAGCTTTAGTCACTATCTTGAGAAAGCCTATGCATTCAGCTCCTGCCTGACTGCAAAAGTATAATTTCAATCTTATCTACAAGAAAGGCAAACTTCTTTATCTTCCTGATTATATATATATATATATATACACACACACACACACACACACACACATACATACACACACAGACTGCCCAGAAATACCACAGAACAGCATGAGATTGACAAACTTAATTTTGAAGTCATGGAAGTGAGAATATTTTCTTCTACACATCTTGATGAGTTGAGAGATCACATAGCCACAGATCCAGTTTTACAAAGGCTCAAATACTATCAATCAAGGATGGCCATCAAAGCAATCTAGTTTACTTCAAGAAGTGCAACCTTATGTTAATTACAGAGATTAGATTTTGTCTGACAAAGGTATTATTATGAAAGGTCCAAAAGTAATTGTTCCAAAGTCCTTGCAACAAGAGTACATTACTATCTTTCATTGTGGTCACCCAGGAACTGACTCTACCAAAAGAATGGCGAGAGGACTAGTATTTTGGCCTTCTATGTCACAAGAAATTGAGAGAGCACTTTTATCTTGTTTTGTGTGTAATACTAAGCCACATCAACAGAAGGGACCACTTCAAGCTAAACCAGATTCCAGAACTACCTTAGTCAACAGTAGCCACTGATATCTTTGAGTGGAATGATCAACATTATTTGGTGTTAGTAGACTCTTATTCCAGTTGTTTCGAGATTGACTTATTTCCTTACCTAGCACCTAGTACAGTCATTACTAAGATGAAACATCATTTTGCACTACATGGTAGTCTGCACAAAGTTATTCCTGACAATGATACGAAGTTTACAAACCAACAGTTCAAAAGATTGCTGAAGAATGTGACTTTACTCATGTCACGAGTAGCTCTGAGAATCCACATTCAAATGGTTTGGCACAACGTGCAGTTCAAAGTGCAAAACAGTTACTAGAGAAGTCAAAATGAGATAATAGTGATGTTTTCCTGAATCTCTTGAAATTCAGAAATGTTCCTCGTGATAAACATCTTGGTACAACTGCTCAGAGACTTTCCGTCAAGACAAACCAAAACCACATTACCAATCAGTAGTCAATTGTTGGTTCCATGTATCAAGAACAGGTCAGTGAAAAAAAGAAGTTATGTTTTACCATAACGTTTCATCTGCGTTGTTCATCTTCTTTCATTCAACATTGATGGGTTTGGTTCCAAGCCCTTGGAACCGAGTCGACATTTTTACCAAGCTTGCGCCAGCCAAAAAAACTCTTGCGCTCTCTACCCAGAATGCCCTTCTCCCTGTTACCTCAGATCAAGTTTGCTAGAAGAAGAGAAGTAAAGCCAAGGCCACTTCTACGCAAATACCCTAGGGGCACCACTTAGACCCAAAGCATCCCCTAGAAGCCTCTGAAGGGGGAAGGAGGGTGGGAAGTGGGGAAGGAGGGTGGGAAGTGATGAATGAAAGAAGATAAACAACACAGATGGAAAGTTATGGTAAGACATAACTTCTTTACCTGATGTTCTTCATCTTCTTTCCATTCATCACTGATGGGACAGAATCCCAAGCTACCTTGTGGTCCATGGGTGGCCCTTATGGAAGAACATTCCTGAGTACCACTGAGCTGAAGGCAGCTCTCCCTCTGGAGACCGAGACCAATTTCTAATGAACGATAAAGGTATTAGGCTTAGCCCAAGTAGCTGCTGTGCAGATGTCAACCATGGAAGCCCTGGAATGGAAAGCTACAGATGTTGCCATAGATGTAGTGGAGTGAGCTTTAACTTTTGGCATAGGTTCATTACTGATGGAACAGATGAAATATATCCAGTCCCTTAGCCATTTTGATAATGTAACCTTGGAAACAGCCTCTCCCATTTTGAGTCCAGAAAAATAAATGAAAAGCTGTTCCTATTTACAGATAGGTTTGGTCCTGTCTAGGTAAAATCTCAGTTGTCTATGAATGTCTAAAGAGTGAAGGCAGTACTCTCCTCTACTGGCAAAATTCTGAAAGAACACTGGTAAATCAATGGTCTGGTTTATGGAGAATTCAGAAACAACTTTGGGAAGGAAGAATGGATTCATCCGAAGTGAAACTCTGTCTTTATGAAAAAACAGATAAAGCCTCTTGATACACAATGCCTGCAGCTGAGAGACTCTTCTGGCAGACGTGATAGCTACCAAGAACAAGGATTTCCAAGACAAAAACTTTGGGTCACACTTCATCACAGGTTCAAAAGGTTTTTGAGTCAAATTGAAGGACTAGAGTGAGGTTCCATGGTTCCACGGGGTATCTGACAGGAGGCGTGATATGAGAGGTCTCCTTGAGGAAGGCTTTGCATAGGTGTAAAAGAGATAAGAGGGGTGCCATCTATACCATTGTGGAAATTGGAAATTGCCACTAGATGTACTCTTACCATAGAGGCAGAGGCTCCATTCTCAAAAAACTCAGCCAAGTATTGAAGCACTGCAGTTACTGGAGCTGAAAACGGGTCTAGCATGTTATCCTTGGACCAGATGGAGAACCTTTTCCATTTATCCTGATATAGTCTTCTGGTGGATGGTTTATGAGAGGCCAGAATGATGTCTCAAACAGCTGTGGAGAGATTAGCTTGCCTGGCAACTAGTGGAAGTGGAGAAACCAGGCTGTCAGCATGAGACTGGACATATTTGGGTGACTCATCCCTTGGGGGTGAGTAATCAGATCTGGTAGAGGGTTCAGAATCCACGGTGGGTATACTAGGTGAGGCCGGAGGAAGGGGAACCAAAACTTGTCGAGGCCAGACCGGGGCTATGAGGATCACCTTGCATCTCAACTGAAGAGCTTTCTTTAGAAATTGTGGAATCAGGGGGATGGGAGGATAAGCGCAAAGAAGTCCCTTGGGCCAATCATGGATTAGAATGTCTCTCAGTGACTCCCCGTCTGTGGGGAAGTAGGGCAAAATAGTTGCTGCACTTGTTGCTGCACTTGATGTTCGATGGGGCGGTGAAAAGGTCGCAGCAAGGCTGGCCCCAGTGGCTGAAGATTTCTGTTGCCACCTCAGGGTTGAAAAACCACTCGTGAGGCATGAGGATGCAACTGCTCATTTGTCCGCAATCACACTGGAGTTCTCCGAGATATGCATTGCTATGAGATAGCGGTTGGAAGCTATCGCCCACTGCCAAATTCTCATGGCTTCTCGACATACAGGGTAAGACTTGGTTCCTCCTTGTTTGTTGATATACCACACCACTGACATATTGTCTGACTGAACTGCAACTGTCCAGGAAGGGAGAGCCGAATGAAAGTCCTGCAACGCTAATGATCAGGGAAGCATCCATGGTCACAATGGCTCCGGGCTGAAGGGACTGAAATGGCTGACTCCAAAGTTCTACGTCTGGCCTCATCCACCAAGGGAGGTCTTGTTTGCAGGAGTTGGTTATATGAATTTGGTGACTGAGGGGGTGATAGTTTGGGAACCACTGACAAAGGAGGAGCCATTGCAGGGTCCACATATGTAACTTTCCTAAAGGCACGATTGGGATTGAAGCTGCCATAGAGCTTAGGGGCTTAAGAACTTCCCTTGATGAGACTTTTGTTTGAGAGAGTATCACTCAGAGCTGAAGCCTCAATCAGTGAGTCTGTGAATTGGGAGTGATACTAGACAGGACTGAGTACTGAACACTGCTCCAATGAACTCTATTTGTTGTGTAGGAGTGAGGTTTGATTTCTCCCAATGTATCGTTATACCCAACAATTTTGCCAGAGAGAGAGCACAATACAGTGCTGGTACCACAAGATGCTCAGTGGGGGTGGTGAGGATTTAGTCATCCCGATATGGAAACACCCAGAATCCTTTTAGTCTCAAGTGAGCTGTGACCACTGCCATGCATTTTGTGAACACTCTGGGGGCTGTAGAGAGACCAAACAGCAGGGCACAAAATTGGTAATGAATGGATCCTAGCCAGAAACGAAGCAGACACCTGGAGCATTTGTCCATCTTGATGTGGTAATATGCATCCTGGAGATCTATTGAGCACATCCAATCACCTTCTCTTAAAAAAGGGAAGAATAGACTGAACCATGAACATCCGGAATTTGGTTTGGGTGACACACTTGTTTAAGCTGCTGAAAACCAAAATGGGTCTCCAGTCCCCTGTCTTTTTTGGCACCAAAAAGAATCTTGTGTAAAATCTGGATCCACGCTAGTCTGGTGGGACTGGTTGTATGACTTTTTTTGAGACAGCTTTATAATCTCTGAAATTGCTTCTTTCCTTTGACTGGGTGAAACATCGGGAAGTTTTCTTGGAAGGTTTAGTTGACAAGAAAGGGGAATAGTGTAACCTCTGGTAATGATGCTCTGCGCCCAACTATCAGAGGTGATAGATTGCCAAGCAGCTTGGTGCAGAGAGAAATGACCCCCAACTGCTTCCAGAGGAAAGCAATTTGGCTCCTCCTCAGGAACACTGGTAAGGCTGTCCAGAAAGGGAATCCCTGGAGCCTTGGTTGCAGGGACCCCCTCTGCCTCTATAGGTGTGTCTTCCAGAATTGTTACTCCTTCTGTCCCTGGGGGTATCATCACCACATGTGGCACAGAGAGGACCCTGAGATTTTTTTGTGCCACAATTTTCCACTCCTCTGATTCCTGAAGAAGGTACGTTGAGGGTTGGAAAACCATAGGCCTATGGCAGACAGGGTCTTTCCATCTTGCTCGCACCTGGCTAACGCGTCCTTTACTTTGGAACCAAAAAGGGATGAAGCTTCAATGGGAGCATTCAGAAAGGAAGACTTAAAGGGATCCACGAGGTCACAGATTCGCATCCAGGCATGACGCCTCATGGCAATGTCTGAACCCGCTGCTCTAGTCGCCCCTTCAGTTGGATGTGACAGCAACTTCATGGACGAGTTGGATATTGATTCCAGGGTTGGAGGGTGCGAGGCCACTTTGTCTTGGACCTCGTCAGAGAACTGTCCTGCTAGTGTCCCAGAGAGTTTGGAGATCAAGTCCCACTGGAGCCTCGTGAATTGTGCCAAATAATTCAGGGACCATATAGCAAAGGTCCCTGATGCAAAAATACGCTTCCCAAGTCTGTCCACCGCCCGGGACTCCCTGTTGAACAGGTGGACAGTGGGACTTTCCTCAGCCAAGTCCTTTTTCATGGCAGCTACCACCACCATAGCATCGACTGGTAACCCTTTGGACCAATGTGGGTTCTCCTCGGGAGCGGAAAGAATTTTGTCTGTTCTCTGAGGGATCGCCTCAATGGAATCAGGGTTCTTTCAAGCTCACCGCACAAGCTGGATGGGCTCGTCATCAGGCGGGGTCACCCATGAGGTAGAAGGCTGGGCACAGAAAGCCTGCAGGAACATGGATTCCTCAGACAAAGGGTTGGAGGGCTTCCAGTCACCTCTCAGCTTTAACATTTCCAGGATGTCTCCAAAAGAGACATCATCAGGAGGTGACCATGGGGACTCTTCACCATCATCATAGTCAGTGTCTTCAGTTAAGGACTCCTCGGGTGAGTCCATGTGCTTCCTATTGCATGTCCACTTTCGACGGGGCTCCACAGGGGGAGGTCGAAGGAGGACTGCAAGATGGAGTCTGTGGATAAGTCAACCCAAGTCCTGCAGGTGGATGGGTCTTAGAAAGTGTGGGGATCCCCCTGGCTAAAAACAGCTGGCCCACAAGAAGCACCACGTTGTGTTCCGACAGGCTCCTGGTGGATCTAGTGGATACTCTGGAGGGGGTGTCAGGACATTCAATGAAAGGGCTATACGCTTGGCCCAGAAACGGATATAGAGAAGGGGAGTATCGGGTCCATGGTGCAAACTCTGCCAGCACTGAAGTTTCTAGTTTCGAGACTGGAAGTAAAGGAGTCAAATCCAGTGAAGTTGGTACAGTGCTCGGTGCCGTAGTGGCACTCGAAGCTGAAATGGTCAGTTCCAAAGTGGAAACTAATGAAGCAGTCGAAGGTGTGCCCTGAGCTGAAGTGGCCACAGGTGCCGAAGTAGAAATAGGAGTAGTAAGGTCTATGATCAGTGCTGGAGGCAGGACCAGTGCCGAAACTGGCACCGGTATTGAAGGTTTTGAGATGCTCGGAGCTGAGGAAAACAGCGCCGTAGAGGCAGATTTATGCTGCAAAGACAACTTTGGGAACTTAGATTTCCCAGGCTTGCCCTGATCACCCGATAGTGAGGAGGAAACTGAGTGGGATCTCCTTTTGTCTTTAGTAGGAGGAGTTAAGACCTCCATCGCAAAAATGGCCTCTGAGAAGGGAGACTTGAGTAACCCTTTCAGAATTAGTTTATTTTTGCGCTCAATAAGAGTGCGTTGGCTGAAACTCTAACAAATGTCACATGGAGGCTGCACCGAAAGGTGGGGCACTCCTAAAGAGTATACACAGTCATCGTGAGAATCACTATTAGGTAACTTGCCATTACATGAAGCACAATGCTTAAATTCTGAAGTACCCTTCTTATCAGACATCTTGAGAGAAAGACACCACAGGCCAACCGTATAATCCAACTAGAACAAAGTCAAACACTGTTCAAAATAGTCACAAAAATAGTAATACAGTGGTATATAAAGAAAAAAAGGAGCACCTTACTAAAAACCAAAGGTAATAAGTTAAACAGGAAAGACAACACCAGCTAAGGTATTGAAGAAATACCACAAGGTAAGGGAGGAAAGTCCGTACCAACAATGGCACTTGAATGATTACCAATGGCAAGAACAGGTAGAGTAGAGAGGAAAAAAACAAGGTTAGACAGAAGAAAAAATACTATAAATATTATTTGATCAATAAAATATGAAGATATTAAAAATTTTCTACACAAATATCAAATAAAGTTCCACTTAGCTGAGAGCTCGACTGAAACGTGGCTTTACAGCTATGCAGCAAACAAGATCTGAGGTAAACAGAGAAGGTAATGGAGAAGGGCATTCTGGGTAGAGACTTAGCTCAAGAGTTTTTTGGCTGGCGTGAGATTGGTAAAAATGCTGAGTCAAACCCATCAGTGATGAATGGAAAGAAGACTAACATCAATTCAATCATTACCAATCAGTAGTCAGTTGTTGGTTCCATGTGTTAAGAACAACAGGTCAGTGAAAAACAATCTGTTGAAGAAACACCTACTCCAGAAGTCCTACTATGATAAAACCAGAAAACTGCTCAATCCATTACAAGAAGGAGAAGTGGTAAGGAAGCAAACATCCAAAGGTTGTGACTGGATTTGTGTCGTGAAGACTATTTGCCTAGAGCCAAGATCATACATTGTGGAATCACAAGGAGCAGACTTTAGGCAGAATCGCAAACATCTGAGATCGGTGTCCAAGCATATACCACAGCACATAGCCTGTGAGAAAGACTATCACAGAGTGAGTTGTCTGGTGGAAGTTCCCATTCCTGTGACAAATCCAGAAGTTCCTCATAAGAGTTGTGCATCACAGACTGTCCCTGTTGTTAAATCCACTCCAGACTGTTATGTTAAGAGATATGGTCACATCCTAAACCCTGTAACAGACATGAAGCAACTTGGACATGAACATTGTGTTTTATTTCTAATGTCTATAGTAATGCATGTCTAACTGTAATATTGTTTTTAGAAAGGGCAATCATTTTAAGAGGGAGGATGTAGATCAATGTGTGTGTGTCTATGTACCTTTCAGAAGCTATCCAAGGGCTTGCACAACTGTATAATTACTGAGCACATGCAAGCTAGACTGCCAGTTTGTAGTAAGCTGTTGAGATGTAAGCATGTATGTTTGTATGGTCTAGGTGTTAAATAGCTCATTTGTATTTTATGATGCTGCTATCCATCCTGATGTGTTTCTATGTACTAAAGCATCTAAACAAAACACCCCGCCTGCTTGTCATCTATGTTGGAGAGAGATGAGCAACAGAAGTTAAACACATTAAGACAGCCAAAAGAAAAAAAAAAGTTATTTAGCGCTTTCCATATTTATTCTCTTAGAACTTCTTTGGAATGAAATGCAATAGAATATTATCCAATAAACATCATGTGATCAATCAGCTTAAACATCTCCTCTCTTAAAGTGCTAAGTTACCATAAATAATATATTATAAAATTCTTACAGAATAAAGAATGAAAATGTTAAATAACTATTGGTTGTTTCTTTTGGCTCTCTGAGTTTAGTTTATTTTCAAGTTGATTTTTTAGCACTTTTGGATTCCCCCCCATCATTTTATGAGTTTTACAGTACTGCTAATGGGTGAGTAAAGTTAGGAAGATTGGTAGTAAATTAAATGTTTGGCTCATATTACCGAGATTTGGAAGATGTGTTTTGTGCAATGCAGAAGCAAGGAAGGAATTTTAATTATTTTTAAAGCACTGAAAAACAGAGTGTGAGTTAAGATGTAAATGGTTTTGTAGGAATATGTTTTGGTAGCTTGTTGCTTTATACTATTGTGAGAGGCTCTGAAAATGTACTACACAGTGTTCATATCTGTGTTCAATTTTTTAGTAGTACAGAGACAGACTACTGGTTAAGGTGATGCACAGCATTATACTCATGTCAGAATATGCAAAAAGTAATGTACTTTTTTTTTAAGTAATGTTGTAGCTACAGTGCAGAACTGAGGATTCAAAGGGTGGAGTTAAGCAAAGTATAAAGGTGAACGTACCTGACAGGGGCCAAGGACAGTGATGGGGGGTGAGTGAAGTAGGCCACCATTCAGCTGGAAACTGAAGTACATATCGGTGAGAGCATGCTCACATCAGCAGAGTTGGTGGACAACATGAAATTAACAGCAAGTTTAGAAAGTAATACCTGTAACAAAAAAATAAATAAAATATGACTGTACAACAAACTCATGGGAGTGTTGTGAAAAGAATGTTTTTTGATGGTAGAGAAAGAAAATGTGTTTTCCAAATGACAGGAAAATAAGCAATCTAGTGCCAGTGCACACAAACAAAGAGAAGATTCACAATTGTGGGCAGTAATGTGGTATCAAACTCCTGTCACATTGCATAAAAGTGCTGGACATGATGACTGATAAATGAATATGCAGGGTAATAAAAAGTAAGAGGGCGGGTGAGAAGTTCAGATTCAGGTCTGATGCACTGTAACTAACCTAATGTTTGCAGTACAACACATACCAGAGAAGTAGCTGGAGAAAGAGTCAACCTGGGCATTCCTTGACTTGGAGAAACATATGACAATGGCTCAAGAAAGCTGATTTGGGCAGTTCTGAAATCCTTCATATTCAAGGAAACACTGGTGGAATTAGTGTAGGCTATGTATAAGGAACCACTGACACAAATATGAACAGTGTTCACAATCGCAAAGGGGTTCTCAGTAAAGTAGGTGTGTATCAGGATTCAAATCTGAGTCCTTTCCTGTTCATTCTGGTGATAGACTACATTAGCAAACATGACAGAGGATCTAAATTATTAAAGCTACATACAGATGATGTGGCAGCGTGAGTTAATTCTGAACAGGATTTTAGCTAATAACAGTGGACTAGAATGTAAAATTGAAGGCACATGGGGTGAAAATGACAGCAAACATGACACTGGCTATGGCAGCAAATGGGGAAAGAAGCTGATAACTGAGAAAGTTAAAAATAGTAGAACTTTTTAACAGCTTCACATATCTGAGAGGTGTGGATGAGAAAAGAGGAAGTCTGAATGAGGAGGTCAAAGATAAAAATCAGACGTTCTCCAGCCAACTGGCACAGAGTGTCAGGGGACTTCTGTGGTAAAAGAATACCACCAACGAAGCTAAAAATTAAGGGTTATGAGACAGTGGTGTGATAAATGCTTCTGAATGGTGTAGAAACCTGGGTAGTGAAGGCACAGCAGCTGAGGAAGCTTGAAGTGATGAAGAGGACCTGTGAGATGTGCAACAGAATGCTCAATGTGGGAGAGGTGAACAAATGAAGACAACAGAGCATAAGCCAAAGTAGCCTGAATTGCAGTGTGAAGGTCAAGGCGAACAGACTGCAGTGGTCCAGTCACATGTGCAGGAAAACAGAAGATGATCTAAAAAAAAAAAAAAAAAAGATTTGGGATGGACAGGAAGCAGGCAAGAGAAGATGATGTTCAGACAAGAGACAGATGGACTGCATGAGAGCAGACCTCTGTCAGTCATGCCATGACAGGCAGGAGAGCAATTATGAATCAAGATAGAGATGGTGAGTGCTGACACAATACCTTGATCCCAGGGAGAAATGGGAAAAAGGGAACTGATAATGATAATGATGGAGGCACATAGGAACACTTTCAATAGCAAGTGACAGTACAGTGGGCACAAAGACTCTTCTTGAGCTCTAGTAAGGACAAAATGTCCTTACTGGGTGTGTGTAGAGTAAAACAGGAATGAAGAAAAATAGGCAAAAATAGGCAAATATAAGTTAATTGTAATGCACATAAGTCCTGAGACCAGTTTTAGTGAAATATGGTCACTCCTGTTCCCCTTTGTGACAGAGGTTCCAATCACCAAGACTCTCTTCTCTTTCCCCACATTGTCTCTCCTCAACATTCTGCCCTATGCCAGGACAACACCTAAATTTAACATTTCCACTTCTGCATCCACTATTGTCAGTCCTCCTCACAGTTTGTGTTGGATGCCTCCCCACTTTCGGTGTATGCAGCCTCTTCTCTAATGTACTCGTCATACAAGAACTTGCAACTAGGGTTGCCACCTTTAATTGTGGCTAAAACCGGAATAAAGCCACACCCCTTCCTCACCAGTGACCCTGCCCACCCCACCCCTCTCCCTCTATCATGATGATATCACCTGGTGGGCAACACCCTCTTTTTTCCATTTCTGTTGCCTGTTTTTGGCTGATTTACTATGCTTTTCCGTAAAAAAGCAAACAGTCAATTTACAAACTCCGATAGTCTGTTTCCATTTTTGAAACAGCATACCAGAGTTTGTACAGTGTTTTCCGGACTACTGGATAATCAGTTTGATCTCTGGATAGTCCGAAAAAAAAACGAGGGGTGGCAACCTTGCTTGCAACTATTCAGATTCTTCTGCCTTCTACTTCCCCAGTTCAGCCAAGTGTCCTTCCCTGTTTATTTCTCTCCTCCAAGTCTGTCCCTGCATGCCTGTCTTTGGCTCCTCCTCTTCCTCACTACTTGTCACTCAACTTCGTATCTCTTCTTCCACAATGGCTTTCTCATTATCCTTTTCATGGCTGCTCCTCCCACATTCTACTTTCATGTTATTCTATGCCACCCCACTTGCGTGTACTCCTTTGACAACCTCTACTCATGTTCCTCTTGTCCCTCACCTTTCTTCTCGCTGTTTTCCACCCCCATCCTGCCTGAAGGCCATCTGACACCCCCCCATCCTCTTCAATCTATCTCAACATCTTCATACCTGACTAGCTACTCCAACATCTCTAGCTCTCATGCTCCCTAAGAAGCTGCCCTGTTCCCCTGCAGATCAACATCCTTAACATCCCAAAGCTCCATGAGCCAAACATCCATAGCATCCCAGAAATCTCTGCCACCACTCTTGCTGTATGACCTGTACTACTTCCTTCATGTCTTATTCTCGAGTCCCTAACTTTTTGCTTTGTCTTTGCATTTTTTTAGTGTGTGTGTGCGTGTGCGTGTGCGTGTGTGTGTGTGTGTGTGTGTGTGTGTGTGCGCATGTGTGAACGTATGTGTACACTTGGAACAGTATTAGGAAATTTGGTACACATTTTAAAAGTTAGGTAGACAAGGTATTTAATGCTGTAGTTACTGCAGTGTGCAACTAGTGATTAAAAAGCTATGAAATAGGGCAAGTGAAGCTTAATTGGTTTAACAAAAAGCCTATTCGGTATGATCTTATATTAATTATTAGTATGAGCACATGAAATAAGAGTGGTGGAGCTTCTAGTTTTGAATAAGAAGTAAACAACTGAAGAGCAACTGGCAGGCTGTTTGGAAGAGGAAATCAAAAACAGCAACAGAGAAGTATTAGCTGGCAGTTCTCACAATAAAACCTTAACCGGTTCTTTTCATCTGAAATAAAAGTGCTACTTCTCAGCTCCTCCCACAATTCAGATACAGTTAATTTCCTTGGAGTCAAAGAATGCCATACAAGTATTTGATTACAGGCTCAAAGAAAAACAAATTTAATGTAAAACAACACTGCAAGAAAGCAAAAGCTGAAGACAAGAATAATGCAAGTATACAAACTGTAAACAAACAAAAAATAGTCACAGAGAACTGTTACCCGGTAGTACTCATAAGAAATGCACACTTATACGTTCAAAAATCACACACAATATACAGAAACAAACAGCAATACAAAGACTTACAGACTTAGGTTAAAAACAATACAGGACTTTTGAATAAACTGCAAGTAAGGCATGTGGTACAGAGTACGTTGAAAATGGTTTGTCACTTTGTCAGGCAGTTCAGTTAAGGGTGGGGTAAGTACTAGAAGTAGGTTTAAGTGAATGTAAATCACTGAGTTTTGTGTTAATACAGAATACTGCAATGGCAAAGTCGTTAGAAACTTGAAGCAGTCAAATGGAATTTTATGTGTGCTGAAGATTAGGCAAATTGAGCAGCCCACCAACAACCAGACCTGTGAATCCTGACAATTGTACAGATGCATCACAGAGGTATTTCTCATCACGCTAAGAATTTCTTGTTTTTGGCAAGCAAACTAGGCAAAACTTTACCTACTCTATACAGATTTATGCATTGTCACAGTTACAGCAATAACAAACAATTCTCAAATTCTCATGCCACTTAAAACATGCCACCTCAACATATATATATATATATATATATATATATATATATATATATATATATATATATATATATTGATATGCATTAAGTGGATGAATTTTTCCCATTCTAGTCAAAGTAGGAAGTCTTACAGTACATCCTTTTCAAACCTCCATGGATCTTCTCTAACACCGTAATGCATATCATATCTTTATCTAGCTCTTAGTGTAAAGGGTTAAGGCTCTGAGATGTTAATGAGCCAGAGAACAGAGTATAGGGTTTGATTTCTTCCAGCTCTATTTGTCTTATGTGATACTCTGAGCAAGTTACTTAACCAAACAGTGCTCCCTGGTTTGCCATTGGAAAGGGACATGTATGCACAGTGTACTTACCCAGTTAGCAAGTATATACAAAAATAAAACACTGAATACATCCCAGGTGATGCAAGTTTGAATGCTGAATCAGGCACCTGACAGAGCTGGCACAGAGCAGAATACACACACTACCAGAATCCTTCGGAGGAAAGTCGGTGATGCAAATGTTTATCCTGGGGTATCCTGTCAGCTCATTTAGACACCGCCTGGTGATAGCCTTCATAATGAATGTATGGGCTTTCTCAGTGATGTTGGTAGATTATTCCATCACAAAGGAGAACCCTGGAACAATGGTCCCTCCCGATGGCTCTCTCCTTTGTACATCTACTCAGTAGCTCCCCAATTCAAGGGAATTAATGGATTCAAGTCCATTAGGAGTAGTCGTTATGATCAGAAGGTACATGGACAAAAGAAAGACATAGAAAAAATATATCAATCTCTGGGCATTTGTGTTCTGGCATGAACGGTTCTTCCAGTCTATGTTTGGGAAGTTAGTCACCCAGGTTCAGGGTAAAGGGTTGAATCTTGATAGATTCGAACAGGTCCAAATCGGCGGATGGGGCATCTTGAGTCAGATTTGCGGGCCGGTAGCTAGCTATGATTTGAATAGGGGTCTTGTCAATGATTAACGGCATCTGGAGTGTCTCCTGTGCATCATACTGTTTGACCAGCCTAGAGGTGTGTGTATGTCTTTAATGTATATCGAAACTCCACCTCCTTTGGCTTTACTGCTCACAGTTTGAGGTCTGACTGTATAATAGAATGAGTAACCAGGTAAGGCTTGGGTGCTCTCCGCAGCTTTGAACCAGGTTTCTGTGACTGCACAGATGTCAGCATTTTCCAGGGTTAGGAATGCTTGCAAGGAGTGCAGTTTCATGTTTAGACTCCTAACATTTAGTAGCATGGCCTTTAGTTTGTGTTTTGTTGAAATAGTTTTAACTTCCTCACTTTTCCTAAAAAAAGTACTATAGGAGAGGCAAGGGCCTATGCCAGAAGCCTGAAGCCCAGGTGAGACAGATGCAGGCCATCTCTGGCAAAGGATTGTGGTCTGTCGATCATATCTTCCCATGCTGTCAGGTACTGGATCCCCCTGGAATGACACCAGAAACTAAGCCATTTGTTAAAGTCAATCATTTTCTGTTTGTATTGGGGCATCATTCTGGGTGATGGCAGAATGCTGCTAAAGGCAAAGGACATACCTGCCTGGGACATGTAATCAGCGAGCTCAGTCATGTCTCTCTTCATATAGTCCACAGAGGTACATCTCAAATCATTCATGCCAACATGGACTATGACAGAGTCTTAACAGTACCTGTTGTTGAGAGACTTGAGTGCATGTGTGATATGGTGGATTCTGGCACCTGGCAGACAACTAACCATGACTTTTTCCTTATCCACCTCGGTGAGAGTCACATCTGTGTGTCTTACAGTGGAGTCTCCTATGACTAATGTTGGGTTTATGGTGAAACCTTAGTGGTTGTGAGGCACAGGTGTGTGGACTATGCGTGGTATGTGGTGTGGAGAGCTGTGGAGATCGCATCCGTTTTTGCCACAGAGGTCTGCTTTGTTTGGGCATGTTTATGTGGAGGACCTCTGCATATGTAGGTTTGGGTGGTGTTTGAGGTATAGGGATTGTGTTGACAACCTTTTCAGTGCCAGATATGCTGGCTTCAGGGGGCGAGAGCTTGGACTCTAGGTTCCTAATGTAATTGCATCTCTCGCAGATTGTGTTCCTAGGTGGTAGTAGTGGATTAGTAGATGGCTGTCCATGTACATGAGGCAATTGCTACACTTTCTCAGGATGCCCATATCAATCATGTGCTGTGTTGACCTGGTTAAGTATTTCGTAAATGTTTTTTTGTTTTTATGCACACTGTCTTTATGATTGTTGTATATACTTTCCCAACAAAAGTTGTACATGTAAAACAGGTCAATAATGCAGGTTTTCATTGTGCAAGTTTAGTACTCTGCTGTTGAAGTGCTGACCACTGCTAAGGTGAGAATTTCTGTGGCAAATTTTAGTTACCTGTTTAAAGAAAATTCACTGCGACTGTGGCAAAAGTTTGCATTTTAAAAGGATATAGTATATGTCTTTTTTCTGTGTGTGCTAGGTGTTTAATTACCGATGTCCTAGTTCTGTCTCCTTTCTGTTAGTAGTGAGTCTGTATGGAGTTATTAGCAGTAATCATTTTCATACTAGTTTAGCAAACTTGACTCAAGATTGTGTTTTCCCCATTGTTAGTAGTCTTCTGCTGATCTATTCATTTCCCTTGCTCAAGTTAGGAATGTGAGGAGCACTGTCATCATGCAGTGTTTGTTTTCTTTTTCCTGGGTGGGCAGAACAGTTGGTAATTATCTTCCTTTTTTAATTCTACTATTACGAACAGTGCAAGTTATTTTCTTTGGTCTTAGTATGGTACTTTCACATACTTTTTAAGGACTTGTCGTGTGGCTTCAGTATGGATATGGTTTTTAGTAAATTATTTCATTCCTCCCTGGTCCACCAGAAAAGATATTTTAGTGAAGAAGCTTTGGGTTTTAATCCAGGTTTTGTACCTCTGCTGCTAGTGAATGACTCCACTGTGGATGCGAGTTGTTCCTCAGACCACTCATATTCTTGTCTTGGTCCCTGTGTTGCATCGCACGAAGCAACCAGCGGCTGAGAAGTTGGCACGATCTCTGTGACAGGGACTCTCCTTGACACTGGGGAAGCGACAGTTAGGCATTCTGTTGTACTCTGAGGAATATTTTTCCCCATGGTAGGGCCTTGTTCATAGAGTTCTACCTTTTTGGAAGTCTCTCAGGAAAAGAAAGCATAAGACCAAGCTTGCCCCCCCCTCAAGTGAGGATTTATTTTCTGTCCTAAGGTCTTTTTGGCACAGACTGAAACAAGGACACTGGCTTCCCTTTCAGATACTGTTTCTTTACCAGAGGATCAGCTATTATAATGGAATTAGTCTTCCCTGGCTTCTGTTCAGGGAGATTCTGACCTTGAAAAACGTTGCTTTGCAGATTCCCCTGTAGAAATCTTATTTTTTGGATGTTTTCACTAAAATGAAGGGCTTGTTTCACAGAAAGAACTGGATATTTTGGATGCTCGGTTAAAAGTATATGGCTTATTGCAGGAAACTCTTCCTCAGTGGGTTCTTATTGCTCCTGTTTTACCTGCTGTAGATGATTTTCCTACTTGTACGTCCACTTCTTTTCCCAGGAAGCTTGCTGGATTATATAAGATGTCCTGGTTTTGCTAATCCTAGAACCAGTGTAGAATCAATGATTATGTTTCTTTACCAGGTAGTACACCAATCAGTGTAGCTATTTGCAGGCTCAGCATGGGTGGAGAGATTTGCAAAAAAGAATAGAATACTTTTACAGAGTAATCATTGTGAGTAGATAATCTCATAGACAATAAATGAGAAAATATTAGTAGACTAAAAATTAAAATATGAATTTTAGTAGTAAATATGAGAAGCGGCAGCTGAGAACAGGATCAAAGCAGAAGTGATGCAGGTGAGGAGGGAGTTGTGTGTCCACTGAAAAAGCATTTGCAGTCAGATTTCTGATGTCTTGAGTTGAACTCTGAAGGTGGGGAAGGAGGAGATTTCTTTAAGGTGAAGGGGGAGGGATTGCTAGAGTTTTAATGCAAAAATGAAGAAGGAATGGTCGGAACAGTGCAGTTTAGTTTGTAGTGTCTGGAGTGAGGGAGTTAATTGAGAGAGATTGTGGTGGTTGTAGGGGGTGGCTTTGTTATGGAGCTTGGCTGCAAGAGGTAGAAAGGCACCTAGTTCAAGTATTTTAGTTTGAAAACGAGACCCTGGGAAGTAGCTCGACTCCGTAGGGAACTGTAGTCATTTGGCCTTGGAGAAGATCATGCAGTGGTGGTTCTAAGAGGAGCAATTGGAAATGAATCAGCAGATTTTGTTTTCAGTGGATTGTAGAGTGGATGAATAGTTTTGTAGAAGCTGTGGTTATGATGGGTAGCCCATATTCAAGGTGAGCAAGGATGACTCATTTGCCTATTGTAGCTTTAGCTGGTTTGGAGAGAAGGGGAGATTTTCCAGGACCAGAATAAAAGAGAACTGATCTTTCTGGTGTTTTCAGTGTGGTTTTGGTCTAGCCATAAACTTAAGCATTTAACAAATGTAGTTGTTTCTTTTGGGCACCCATTATGATCTGTGATAATTTAGGAGTCTACTAGTTTTTGTGAGGTTTCAGTATCATAATTATGTTTTAGAGGGGTTTAGCAGTACCTTACGATTATTTAGCCAAGAGTTAAGGGTGTGAAGGGCAGACAAGCTGGATTTGAATAGTTGAATGTGAGGGATTTTATCAAAGAGTAATTGTCATCTGCATAGAGTAATAAGTTAGGGAGATCAGAGGGCGGCTTGTTTGTAAAGATTGAAAGCAATGGAGAATGAATCCCTGGAATACTTCTCTAATAAGGGGTGTTGGTGGCAATAAGGATGGGCTTAGTTTGACTCTGAAATACCTATTTGTTAAAAAATGTTGGAACCAGGTGATGGTGTGGGGCTAGCCTGATTTTTTGGAAGGGGCAAAGTAGCAGGATGTGGTCAGATGAAAAGCTTTGAGGTCAGTGAAGAGTTCCTGAAAGGTTTCCTTTTATCCATGTTGAGAAGGATCTTCAAGTTACCATAGTGCTGTCATTGTGCTCTGGCCAGGCTGGAATCCATACTGTGTGAGTGAAGGGGGTGGTACTGTTAGGTGTAAGTGAACATGTAAATTATTTTTTCACATATTTTCCCAAGTGTAGGGAGGATGGAGATGGGGCAGAACTGGGAGCTATTTATTGGTTGACGCTGTTTGATAAGGGCTTTAACCAGAGCAGTTTTCCATACATCTGGCATATTTTGAATTCATGAGTGGACAGGTGATCTGCTGTGGTGACCCCCCAACTGGGAAAAGCTGAAAGAAGAAGAAGAGGAGGTGTGTACTAGGCTAATGGCCCTTGAGCCTTTACAAGCCTAGCCCATAGGATTACCCTGTCATCATGCCATCTGAAATTAGTTCCCAGTATCTCTGTCAGTAGAGCCACTGAAGTGATCCCCGGGGTGAATTTTCTGTTCCCCATCCACTCATCAAGATTCCTCTTGAAGCCCATTAGGGTTCTCTGTTTGACATGTATGGGAAGTCTGTTCCATAGCATGGGCAGTCTTTGGGTTATGAACCTGTCCCCTCCAGCTTGTTCTGTTGAATATGGTAATGAGGTTGAGGTCTCTGGAGTGTGTAGTGTGGAGGGATTGGGATTTCTTTAGATTTAGCATTTCTAACAGAGCTGGGTCAGACATGACAGTAAGTCAAGCAGGGATCGCCTCTTAAGTAGGCGATATGAGATGGAGAATAGTTGGAGTTTTTTTTAGTCTGTCCAGATAGGGCAAGTGTTTAAGGCCTACGATCCTCTTTGTGAGGTACTTTTGTGGCCTTCTAGTTGTTGCAGGTGTCTAGTGAGGTACATACCAAATGGAGCATTGTACTCAATGATTGGCCTAATGAGGGAAGAGTAGAGGGAGACAATGACCTCTTTCTTCCTGGATGCAAAACCCTTAGTAATGAGATGTGCCACATAGAAGGACTTTCTGACCACAGTGGCAATGTGGTGGTCAAAAGAGTGGTTGCTGTCAACCTGTGTCCCCAGATCTCTTATAATGCCTTCTGTGTTCAGTGGACTATCATCTATATGGTAATTCATGGGAACCAGGTTTTTCCCAAAGGGGATGACATTTTTTGGCATTGAGCTTAAGGCCGTGGTTCTGACACCAGTCATTGGTCTCAGTGAAGCCTTTCTGTAGGATGTCAACATCACTTGGGGAGTTAATAGCTCCCAACTTGCAATCGTCTGCGAACTTTGTCAGAGTCCCTTCATGTTGGCCTGGACTTCATGGAAGTAAATACCAAACAGGAGAGGACCCAGGACCAAACCCTGTGGGACTCCACTCGTGACTGGTTGGCAGTCTGACTTGCAGTCAGCTACTTCCACTGTGAGCCATTTTGCAACCCACCTAGTGATATAGGGGTTGATGCCTAGCTTAGTGAATTAAGTAGATGTTGCAAATATGTAGAAGAGGTGTGGCAAGGAAGTCTTTGCAGAGTGATATAAATAGAGAGTGGGTTTCTGCACCAGTGGGTGCATCCAGCGGTGTTTCTTCAAGAAAGGGAACAAGTTCTGTGTGTGTAACTTTCTTAAAATAGAAGAGGGGTGAATAGAACGGGGCTGAGTGAGTTGGGGGGCGAAGTAGAAATGTTTGTGTTTACTTCCAAGATGGCTGTGTACTGAGTAACAGCTTAATTCTAGCTGTCCCAGTGTGAAAGCAGAAACTTGGCAGAGAAAGCCAGTGAACTTGTAATTTTGGGTAAATTAAACTGGCTATTAAGTGTACTGCCTGGATGCCAGGAAAAAAATATTGAGGACCTGAAAAGGTGAGGCAAAAAAAAAAATGGTATTAGCTACAGACATGAGTTTGGTAACCTAGAGGAAAGTATTGCACACAGACCTGATTAAAATAAACTAAACACTGATGTTGTATATCAACTCAAACAATAACAGGCTGGAAAAATGGAAGAGCTTTAAACAGATATTCAGGTGAGGTGATAAAAATGCAAAACTCAGAGGCTGAAATAATGAAATGGCTGGCTGAATGAAACTGCCTAAAGAGAGGTGTTTAAAAAAATAGAATTAGAGGACACAGCATGTAGGGGAAAACCTGAGGTTTCCTGCTGGTGGCTCTTCCTGAAAGCCTTGCTGCTTTGGTTGCACTCTGCCTTTTGTATTGGTATTAATTTTACACAGTCTATTTAGGTACCATTTTGTAAGGGCCTTAGGGGTAGCTGTCTGGTGGAAGTGTGATTTCCTCAGTTTGGGCAGAAGGGGGCACAGCTAGTAAATCTGTGCCAGCTTTTCACAGGTGTGTGTAAAGTGTGCATCAGCTACTAGGAACAGGGACACATAGCTCCAAAGTGTTCAGTGTGGGCCTGGAGAGAGTCCAGCCCCAGATCTGGAGTGTGCTCTTAAGGGAAACTGTGCTTGGTGCAGGGAGCTGCATCTGAAAATACTGTGAATCCATCTTTGCTGTTAATGACTGTCCCTCACTGGAGTTGGTGGTGAAGACAGTCTCCTTGACTGCTGGCCTGGTAGAGTCCTGTCACAGATCAGACAAAACCAGACAGCACTTAGTAGAAGCACAGGCTGCATCGTGCGTCTTAGCATGGATAATCTTTATTTTAGGTTAACTCAAGTCTGTGAGTGTGGCTGTTAGTTTGGGATATTAATTATTATTAACAGGGTAAAACTTCAGTATTTGAAAATGTTTTGTGTGTTAATAGGTTTTGGGGAGTTACTGAGGCTGTGGTTTGTTTTTTGTTGGAGGGCTTTAAACAAAACTAAGTTTTGTAAGATGTGACATAGGTTCAAATAGATAAGACGAAAAAAAGCTGTGTAAAAGATCAACCTGCCAATGTATTGTTTAACACAAAAGCTGGAACTAGACATTTAAAAAAAGTTGTAAAGGTGGGAGCAATTGCTTAACAAATTGGTTTATGTAATGTCTTTAAATGTCAAATGGTCTCTCAGATAAATATAAAGAGTAGTGAACTACATTAAAAAATGTAGAGTGCAAATAACTATACTACAGGAGACACACTTGGAGACAACTGAACATGTGAATGTGATAGGTTTCTAGGACTGCTATTCAGCGGAATATCTGCAACTAAGGAAAATATGAGTACTTGCATGAATTACAAGATGAATGCCAAAAGTGATGGAAGATAAGGATGGTAAATTTGTAGTACTAAGGGGCTACTGGCAAAGGAGAATTACACTGGCATGTATTTATATTCCACTGAAAACTACTGTAATGGAGCTTAAGAAAATTCTGGGAGAATTTCAGCAAGGAATATTACTTACAGGTGCAGACTGGAATTTGATTTGCAACAGTGAAGATGTTTGGGGAGCCCAGAGGGGAAAATATAACAAAGGAGGATAGGTTTTTGAAGAAATTTAGGAAAATATTTGGTACGGATGATGTGAATTCAGTACTAGGAGTTTGGGGTGAATTCTCTGTATTTCCCCAAGATAGAAAACTTGGGCTAGGCTGGACAGAAATTACATTTCACAGGAACACTGTCTTCAAACCAGTTGTTTTACATTAAGAAGGTTTGTGGACTGCATTGTTGTGGCAGGACAGGTAGCTTACATCCTTCTAAGTTGGGAATTGCTGATTGAAGTCTCAGTGTCCGTTATTCTAAAAGCACATTAGTTCTGGTTTAAGCACTTTGGCTTCAGGCCAGTTATTTTACATTAAAAAGGTTTGTAGTCTGCACTCTTGTGGGAGGAGAGGCTAGATTCTGTCCTTCTGAGCTGGGAATTTCTGGTTAAAGGCTTATTGCACCTACTTATTTGATCTGTTTCTTTCTGAAATGTGTGTGCCTTGTTTGCTGTAACCCAGAATTTAGTAGTTTATTGGCCATTTTGGGCTAATTTCTATCTCTTTCATTTCCCTGCTATAAAAACCACATTTGCATGGTTTGCCTGCCAGGCATTGCCAGTTAGCTAGGGTTAAACTATTCCCAGCCTCACGAAGTCTGCTCTTCAATTTTTCCATTGGAACTAGACAAACTTTCAACTTAAGCACTCAAACCACTCATTTCACAGCCCAGCACTTGCTCAAAACTCATAGCATGCGCTAATTAACCCTAGCACTAGACCCCCTATACTGTCCAGAAGAACAAGGCACTCTATTCGTCCCTACCAGCTATTCAGTAAAACAGCTCACTTTACCTATTCAGGCATGTCCAAAGGGCAGTTTCAGGTGTACCCTCCAGTACAACTGGTGAATCTGAGCATTTTGAGGCAATGTTACAACTGCCTCATGTACACAGACAACCCTCTCCTCCTACCACCAAACACTAATATATGCGAGAGATGCAATTATACAGCCAAACTGGAGGCAAAGCTCTCTCAACCCAGGACTGGAACTGAGAGTCAAGAGGAGAAGGAAAATACTTGCAACACACCACCACAGTCTCACACAGACCTACTAAACCAACACCAGCAAATAACACACAAATACATACTCGGAGGCTCTAAATAAAAATGTGCAAAAGCAACAGAGACCTCCAAAGCAGACACCCAAGCAACTTCCACACCCCATTACAAACCATGAAACACATACTTCACATAATCAGTGTGCCACGCAATCACATCCCTTAAGGCAAAATAACATACCCAACACACTAGTAATAGGCGACTCTATAGTCAGGCACACTGATGTCCCACTAACTAGGCTGGACAAGGAGAAGGTTACAGTTAGCTGCCTGTCGGGCGCCAGGATCTGCCACATAACACAAGCACTCAGGTCACTCCAGAACAAGTACAAATACGACTCTGTCATTGTCCGTGTTGGTGTGATTGACCTGAGCCATATCTCAATGGACTACATGAAAAGAGACATGGAAGAGCTCTCGGATCACGTAGCCCAGGCCGGTATGACCCTGACCCTGAGTAGCATCCTGCCCTCACCAAGAATGATGCCACAGTATAAAGAAAAAATGATCAATTTCAACTGGCTAAGTTTCTGGTGTCATTCAAAGGGGCTCCAGTATCTGTCCACCTGGGATGACAAGCTTGATTTGCAAGAGATGGTTTGCACCTGTCACCCTTAGGCTTTCGAATACTGGCCAAGGCTTTTGCCACCTCCATAGTGCCTTTTTTAGACAAGGCTCAAAAGACAAACCCACCACTGTAAATAGCACAAGTAACCAAAAAATGAGGGTAATGCTACTCAACGCCAGAAGTCTAAACCTCAAAATGCATGCACTCGAGGCACTCCTCAGTATGGAGAACACTGATACATGTGCAGTAACAGAAACCTGGTTTAAGGCTCCTGAGAGCACCCCAGCACTACCAGGCTATAACTCATACCATATTTTTCAGCTACAGAACCCGGACCAAAATACAAAAGGTGGGGGTGTATCCATATTCATCAAGGATACCCACACCTCCAGGTTAGTGGCACAGCACAATGTCTCAGAGATCATCAATGTGCAACTAACAATGGGCAAAACTGCAATTCAAATTGTAGCTTGCTACAGATCACCCACCATGACCCAGAACCCCCATTCCGCGTTTCTGGAGACACTGGAAAATATGAAGGTCCTACCAAACGCCCTAATATTGGGTGATTTCAATTACCCAAACATTAACTGGGAGAACTACTCAAGTACTAACTCCCTTGCCCAACACTTCCTAGAATTTATAAACTTAAAAGCCATGGATCAACTGGTCAACACCCCCACCAGAGGTGACAACAAATTAGACCTGGTCATCACCAACATGGGTGACCGGTGTTCTACACCGGAGGTCAAACCCTCACTGGTTAGATCAGACCATAGACTAATCACTCTGGATATCTACATTCCACCCCCACCCCCAATCAAGGAAACCACCGTGAAAAACTTTTCAAAAGCTTCAAAACCTTCACGTTACTTAAGACCAAGGTGGAAAGGTTCACAGCCCCCATGCTAAAGGACAACACTGTCCAAGCTGCTGAATCCCTTACAAAGGCACTCTATGAGCACGTGCAAGAATGCATGGATCATACTATCCCAAGCAAAACCAAGACTCACTCCTCCAAGAAAAGGAAACCAGTCTGGTGGACCCCTGCCATAAACAAGCTATACAATAGGAGGAGGAAACTAGTACAGAAAAGAGTAAAATCCCATGAAGGAAAGACATCCCTGATTAGTATCAGCAAGAAACTATGATCCCTCATAAAATCATCCAAGGCTAGTTTTAAGAGAAAAATTGCCAAGGACTCCAAAGATAACCACAAAGCGTTCTTTAGCTATATCAAGAACCTAAGTGGAAACTCTCAGATCTGCTCTTAGTACAGAATGGCACAAAATACACTGAACCGAGTGACATTGCCAACATTCTGGCAGACAAGTTTAGTGAAAACATCACCCCCTCTCACCCCCTAAAGGGCCCATGACCACACCAGAACAATGTAGTGCCCCCGCAATCACTGACACACAGGTTAAAACAGCCCTATCCAAAGCCAAAAATACAGCTTCAATGGGACCAGACGGTGTCCCAGGCTGTGTCTTACACAAGCTCCAAAATGAACATACCCCTCACCTAAACACACTGTTCAAACTCAGCCTCTCTACAGGCTACATACCCATAGAGTGGCGCACAGCAACAGTTATCCTGCTCCACAAAGGTGGAGCCACAACGAACCCCGGGAACTATTGCCCTATAATTAATCCAATACCACGGTAGCAGCTACTCGAACAGCAGGACCAAATCCAAAGACCAAATTCCAATTCTTTCAGAGTTTGGACTATTGCCCTATAAGCCTGACTAGCCTGGTCTGCAAGGCTATGGAGCGCATCATCATAGAATTCATTAACAAGAGACACTGGGAACCTTCAAACATTGGACCCTACCCAGTTTGGCTTTGTTAAGGGCAGATAATGCCTCTTAAACCTGGTGGACTTCTTTAAGACAGTTACCAAGGCTTTAGACGAGGGAAAGGAGGTCCACACAACCTACCTAGACCTCGCAAAGGCTTTCGACACCATTCCCCATTCTGGTATTATAGACAAGCTCACTAGCCTGAACATAAACCCCTACGTTACGAGATGGGTTGCCAATTGGCTCACAGATAGAACACACATGGTGAGAGTTAAAGGCTTTAGGTCCGACTCTAAACCAGTTACAAATGGCATCCCCCAGGGCTGAGTCCTGGGGCCCCTCCTGTTCGGTATATACTTCTCAGAGGTACAGACAAGCACAGGAGGACTATGGCTGACCAAGTTCGCAGACGACTGCAAACTGGGGGCCATAATTGACTCTCCAGCTGATACAGACATCCTCCAGAAGGGTCTCACTGAGACGGATACCTGGTGTCAAAATCATGGCCTCAAGCTAAATGTCAAAAAGTGCATAGTCATCCCCTTTGGAAAAAATAAAGTACCCGCAAACTACTACATACATGGTAGTCCCCTAAATACAGAAAATGTAATAAGGGATCTGGGGACCCAAGTAGATAGTAATCTCTCCTTTGATAATCATATTGCCAAGGTGGTTAGAAAATCCTTCTGTGTGGTCCACCTAATCACAAAATGGTTTGCATCTAGAACAAAAGAGGTTATTGTGCCCCTCTACTCATCACTCATCAGATCCATCATAGAGTACAACGCCCCATTTGGGATGTACCTTACAAGATACCTGCAACAGCTGGAAATACCACAGAAGTACCTCACCAAGAGGATTACTGGCCTCAGACATATGCCCTATACAGCCCGACTGCAAAAATTCCAGCTGTACTCTGTTGCATACCGCTTACTCAAAGCTGATCTCTGCCTGACATACAAGGCCATGTCCAACCCAGAATTGATGGACATGCTCCACCTAAAAAAACAAATCCTCAAGAGCCACACGCTCTAGGGATCAGAGCCCCTCACTAACACTCTTCAAGAGAAACCTTGACGAGTGGATGGGAAACAGAAAATTTACCCCAGGGATCACTGCAGTGGCTCTGCTGGATGGAGGCACAGGGAACTAATCTAAGGGGGTGACGAAAGCCAATACATTCTGGCTAGGCTTATAGATGCCCTCAGGCAGATAGCCTAGTACTTACCTATGAACCTATCACTGTGAAAATGTTTGGCCTTAACTTAATATGAGACTCATTGCTCAACCCTAACTACAACTGTTTAGCAGCACAGCTGCAAGGGAAATATTGAATTGAACGGTATAGAATCAAAATAAAACCACCCAATATGTTTTACTTTCCACATCACTGCAATCTGGACACTATGAAGTCAAAAATTCTCTTACCTTCACCAATATTTTGGATTACGCAACTATCTCATATATGTGTACAGTTTTCCATGGTATTTGTACCTTCCTATATTTCCTACAAGTTGGTCAGGGCATTTTGCGACCACCCACGAATAATTTGTCCACATACCTACTAAACTAGAATCTTCACCCCCGCCCCCACCATCGCACTTTTTCTACATCTTGATTAGAACAGTGTACTAATTCTGAGGCTCAATAATAGCTTGTCTTTCAAATCTGCTTTCTTCATGGAAGGTGTGGACAGCATGCTCTAAAATCTCCCTCACCCCCATCATATATTGCATCATTTAGACCTACATAATGGATAACTGAAAACTCTTGTCAATTGGTTTGTGGTAGTGTGTGCCTTATAAATGACATCCTACAAAGCGGTCAGAAGGGAATGATGCAGATGTAATTTCATCAAAATCCTCTCCTGATGGACATACCTGGTATCTGATTTACTCTGATGCCCTCTAAAGCACACTGCCTTGCTACTCTGATATTTAACTTTCTCTCTTCCTCAAACTAGTGTAGTAGCTGTGAGAAGCAAAGCAAAGCACACTAGCTAACACATAGGCCAATTAACGATGCTATAATCCGTACTCCATTTTACACAACGTGTAAAGAAAACTGCAAAAAAAAGCATCAGCATCACAGACCAGTCTTTTACCAAAATGTTTTCAAATGTTCTTTCCCTTTTTAAAAAATCTCTCTAGTGGGATGAAACCGTCAACCATTTTATTAAAGTGTGCCTGGTGAAAATAACTGCACTTTCTGCTTTGCAATCTAACAGCAGCCCACTAAGACAAGAACAGCCCTCGGGGAAAAAAATCTTCATTAACTGAAAACATTATACCAAGTCTGCAGTCTTTCATCCCTTGGCAATCTCTCCTTGTCATTCTGGGTGTCACTCACACTTTAGATTTATGCAACTCTGCAATACACTGCTCAAACTCATGCAGAATTTCTGCAAGGTCATTTAAGAAGATGTATATACAGTAGAGATGCTATCCCATTATAACGTGTGGCTGCTTGCATTTCTGTCTGATACTGGTTTTGAAGAAATGACTTCTGCAAAATGCAGCAAATATTACCTGTTTGATTAACATTTTTAACAGTGCATGTACAACGAAATTTCAGGTACTCTCGTTACTGGAATCATTCCATTCACATTCATGCAATCTCAATGAAGAAAGCAATTAACTACTAATTTCAGCGTTGTACTTCAAATGTCAGTGCTAAGGACACTAAAAACACCTGCTAAGGACTTTTTATAAAAAATATATCTTACTTGTTAGCAATTACAAATATTTAGAAAACAAACCTTATTTGCTCATAATTGCAAATGTAACCATCTCATAAAGAACAGCTGGTTTACAACATGTGCTCCACATTTCATTTGCCATTTTCGCAGATAACATTTGAATTTTTATTTAACAAAACATCTGGATCTTCCAAGTCCCTCAGAAGAAAACAAGGAAACATGTGTCATACATTTCTCACTAACCATTAAAAGTAACTCATCTGCAAACTTAAGATATTAAACTGCTGTAAAACAGCTTTTTTAATTACCATAATTAGTTGAGACTGCTCTAAAAATCTGAAATACTCAAGCCCAACTATAGCTTGCATTTTGTATTGCTATTATTCAGCTCATGCTTTTTACTTTATTATTATTAATATTAATATATAAAAAATTAAAGCAACACTTCCACAACACTGAATCTTGGCAACAACTAGAGAGCTAGCCAGCATTTCTGAAACTGTATCCCTTCACTCTTAAAAGTTTGACCTCACTAAACTCCTCAATACTAAAATAAAATACTCTTGAAATGACAGGAGTACAAAAAAAAAAAAAAAACACATAGTCAAATAGGCATTCTGAAAAATCAAGACATTTAACAGAATATTTTAGGAATACTCTGTAACTGGGTGTGGGTATCATAGGATTTACCCACAGTTGGCATGATTTGTTCATGAGGCTGAAGCCAACTGTGGACAAATCATGTGATAACTACATCCAGGACTGGGTTATTGCTTTTATGCAATGACATTACTTAAGAAAGAATTGCTTACCTTTCTTAAACAATGTCTTTGTATAATGGTGCTGTAGTGTTCCTCCACATTCTTCTACATTTGCTAATGTACTGCACATGCATATAACAGTTATGTTCCCATGCTTGCACAGAACATCAGTGCTGTTCATGAGAAGCAATGGAGATAAGAGAATCTCTGTTACTGTTTTTTTTTTTTGCTGCCAAGATACTGTTAATGGAAGAAACCTGGACAAAGGACCAAAAATAGGGGCAGGTTTTAAATATTGCTCCTTTAAACTTAGAACTTTCCTGGGATAACAAGTTTTATGTTGGCTTGGATTTTCAAAAGGAAATGACACTGAACCTGAAATGTCTGTTCTTATTTAATGATTTCAGACACCAGTGGTTTGTCAGAAAAATAAAATTTTTGAAAGCAGACCAAAACTATGTGACAAAAATCTGAACATTCGGCAAAAATCTGGGCAGTTAACAGGTACAAAACTCTGACGAGATTTTTGGAGGGACAGTGTAGAAATACAAGGAGAATACAGTACATTTCAGTTTCTTTAGTTTTGTAGAACATACCTAATTTTTTCTTTTATTTTGCTTTATCCTCCTAGTATATGCCAACAGAAAAGCCTGACCGCTCAGTGGTATGGCCAGACTTTTTTCTATTGGTATATGCTAGATTTACAACGGTCACACTGATTGGGCTGTCCAATCAGTGTGTACTTTTAGAACAGCAATGAGCTATTATTGTATAATTAATTATGAACCTTCATGACAATTGCCATTTCTGTGACTATTCAAACTGTAGCTAATGTCACTGCATAAAATAAAATATTTTAGAAAATAAATGCTGTATTGTAGATGGTTTACACTTGGCTACATCCTGGAAAACAAATTAACTTATTTGCCAGTAATAACTGGGAAAGTCTGACTGGGTAAAGTACCCTTTTCAACACTGGATGAGGGAGAAAGACACCACAAAAAGGAACAATATACAAGGTATTATATAAGTGTTCACATTAACAAACATTTAGTAAAGTAATATTTGCTTCAATAAATGCTAAACTAATGAAATGCTCTATAAAACATTAACACAACAAATTTGTGTTAATATTAAACTAAATAAATTGAAATCATGGTAGTACACTACACAGTCACGGAAGGAAACCAAGACGTTCAATAGTACTAAATAAACTGTGCAAAACAGTAGTTTTACAACATTTTTGTGAAGGGATAGACTGAAGAGGTGAAGCCAGGGGTTCTAAATAGGCATTTGGGAAATTATAGGAGGCGGTCATAACATTCCTGTATTCTTCCCTTATTAAGACTCATTACTGAGTACAACACCCCTTTTGGCATGTACCTCACAAAGCACATGCAGCAGCTAGACAGACCACAGAGGTTCCTCACCAGGAGAATCCAGGACCTCAAACATCTATCCTACAAAGATAGGCTTAAAGCCTCGTCCCGCTACTCACTCTCATACAGACTACTCAGAGGTGACCTACCTCTATCTGGCATACAAAGCAATCTCAGACCCTGCTTTGATGGTACTGCTGCATATCCGCAAGTCAAGCTCCACTCAAATAACCTACATTTCTGATGTCAACCTGGTCTGTGACATCAATAGGACTTGAAGGCGGAACAGATTTGTGTCCCAGAGATTCCCCCTTCTGTGGAATAGATTCCCTCTCCACATCAAGAAGAGTACCTCATTAACCCTTTTTAAGCACAACCTGGATAACTGGATGGGGAACAGAAAACACACCCCTGGGATTCCACCTGTGACCCTGCTGGACAGGGGTACTGGGTGCTGACTTGTCGGAATATGGGCTAAATTCTCGGCTAGACTTGTAAGGGAATCAGGGCCAATAGCCTAGCAACTGGCTACGATCCTATGCTCCTATAACTAAAAGCAACAGAGGTTATATGATTGGAGGTGATTGGCGGTATAGTCCTGTGGAATAAACTAGCCAGGATGCCGTGAGTAATGACAGAGCCAGCTATTTCTGTAGTATAAATGAAACTTTAAAGCTTGTTAGATGAATAATCTGTTTCAGTGAAAGAGAGGTTACTCTGTAATTAAGCAATAACCGATGAGTGGGTGTGGATATACTGGAAGATTTACCCACAGCTGGCATGATTTGATCATGAGGATTAAGCCAGAGTGATTAAACAAAGTCAACCATGGGAAAATCTTCAATATGCCCACACTCACGAGCCAGTTATTGCTATTATACAATGACATTATTTAAGAAAGAAATTATTTACTTTTCTTAAATAACATATTTGTATAACAGTGCCATGGTGTTCCTCCATGTTGTTTCTGCATTCATCCATGTTTATTGATATACTGCACATACTGCACATCCATATGGGACTTACATTCCCATGTTTACACAGTACATCAGTGCTTCGGAAAGCAAGCAACAGAAAAAGGAAGAAGATATCCACTGATTTTTTTTTTAAGTATAAAATATGGAGTTTTTAGAGGCATGAGAGAGACGGGGCATACATGCAAGGAAAATCAGGTATGTTTCTTTAGTTTTGCAGAACATACCTGATTTTCTTTGTATATGCTCTACCTTCCATATGTACCTCTCAACCTTTTAGCTCAAGAAATGCTGCAGAGCTTTAAATAAGGGGGACAAAAGGTCCCTACTGTAAATGTTGCTCTTATAAACATAGAAAGCTGTTAGAATAACAGGATTTATGCTACCATGTATTGCTTGAAATTGAAATGTGTTGTCATTATTTAGTGACTTCACTTGTCAGTGATTTGCTGGAAAACCACAAATTTTATGACGGACAGACCTAAAACATGAAGCAAAATTTTGGATATTGTGAAAATCCGGATACTTGAAATTTATACTTTCAGACCACATGCTAACAGAATTCTGGCCACACTTCAGCAACCGGATTTTTTTCTATTGGTATATGCTTGATTTACCACAGGCATGCTGGTTGGGCTGACAAATCAGCATTCATGTTTTTGAATACTAACAAGGTATCACTGTATAATTTACAGACATAAGTAGAGTACAGGGAATCTGAAGAAGTTATGAGCTTTACAGGTAGAGGGAAAGAACTGAGTTTTAGATCCAAGATGTCTTAGTGGCTTGTACCACTGAAAGAAAGTAGTCAGAGATTAACATTTATGTGGTAGGTGGATGATCCTATAAATTATTTGTAGCCGATTAAGGCCTTTATTCACAAAACACTCAGTTTAGAGCAGTCCCTGCACTTGCAAAATGAAGGTGGTTATGATTAGAATGAGTAAAACTACTGGTGCTCTGCTGCTAGCCTGGGAGCACAATGTAAAAGGGCTTTCTGTATTATCAAGTCCAAAGAAAGAGGTTGAGGAGATATGGGTAGGATGTAACCAGTTTAGAGAGTACAATGTAATAGTCAAGTGAGTGGAACAAAAATAAAACCTTCGCCTGTACTCCAAAACAGTTCATGCTTCTGCAAGGTACTGCTTGCTGCAAATTAAGTCTGGCAAATGTAATATATCGGTCATACTTATAACCAGTTCCCCTTTACTGCTTCACATAAGAAAAATGTCACATTTCATCAGATCTGTGTAAAATAATACAGATGAGACACTCCACAGCTATCATATGGATGTATGTTTATGGCAGACATTTAAAAGAAAAACTTGTTTATTTTGGTAATAATCTGCAAGATGTGTTAGGCTAGTTAGTATTGTCTAATTAACTGACTGATGTCACTCATTACATTTGTTATCAGAAGGGACACCAATTTTTGATTTTCAAAAAAAAAAAAGGCAATATAATCTGCATCATAAGACATGCAGCTTGTGGTAAATTACTGCTCTGTCTTAAAATGTCAAATTCTATCAACATCCTGTATTTTCCAATACTCAGATAACTCATATTCTGGATTTACCAGTATTATACTAGGAAAATTCAAAATCTGTGTGCCTAGTTATTAATTTACCATATTTGCTATTCTGACATACTTGTATGTATGTATCCTCTGTATATAAGTTTATACTAAACATATTTAAAGTAAGTTTTCTTACTTCATTTTGGATCTGCAAGGTTTGTTGTCATTCATTATATACATACTTATTGTAACCATGTCTGAGATTCAGGTTTACTTGGATAAGCATATGATTTCAAACTGTATGTGTACTAGTTGAAGCTTTTTCTTCCAGGCCTCCAATGAAAATGGACCTCAAACCAAAGGACATCAGGGCAGTGAAAGCATATAATATAATACAATACAATAAGCTATTCTGTGTTGCCCATATCACCCTCCTTTGTGCAGATGTTTGCTTGGGGCATCAAAAACAGAGTCCAGTATCCCTGATGATGGTGTGAAGGCATCATTGAAGAAGACAAAGAGTCCTGTCAGCATCAGTCACTGTGAGGTTGTGACAATCTGATGAATTGTTATGACGATGGGCAGTAGCAGCAAGGCAGATCCTTTCAAAAGCGCCATTCTTATGACATTTAGCAAGAGGACCTATTGCCATATTTCTCCATAAATGGAGCTGATCTCACCGTAGGCTTACAAATTCCAAGCTCCTTGAATAGACAATTTATGAGAATTGTACACAGGACTGCCTATAACAAAGCTCCAAATGTTTCACCACACACACACACACACACACACACACACACACACACACACACACAAAAGCTGTGAGTACACCTTGTGTTGCAGACTACTATTTGTACAGATATACATGTAGCACAGTAAAGAATAGGCTAATACACCTAATATGATAAAACTTATGGCAAGCCTAACTTCCAATTACTGCTATCAGACATAAAAGAAACTTAATAAAAACTTTAGGGGGTCAAGTTTATGGACCAATGTATGGTATCTGAAGTGTCCTCCACCCACTTGAATATGTACCAAAGTGATCAGATATCAGTAAAGCAAGTGGTACCCAATCAAGCAAGCAAGAGCATACCCCACAAAGACTCAAGCTGTCTACCTATTTTACTTCACCATGTGGTACAGGATAGTATCTAAGGAGAAAAATTCCTACATCTATTCAGGTGTTTACAGTAATAAAGATGGCATAAAATTATTCAGTAAGAACAGGAAACAGAGTATAATGGCACTAAATACAAATACAAATTTATTTTTCAAACATTTTCCAATGCTGCCAAGCGCTACAGTACAGAATCTACTGTTTGTACTAGCTCAAAGACGCATAGTCATCTAAACCCTGAAACAAATAACCTGACATCAGCCATTCTGCCTACTTGCTCCTCTCTCCCACTGTTAACTAAGTATTGAACTGAATTTGTACTAATTTATCCTTTGTTCATTCTTTTTAGAAGTCATTGTGATTAATTCATACATTAGATAAAGTTTGGCTGCTTTGGTACAGTCGTGTTTGCTGAAAGATCACTTCATTGATCAGCCATTCCTTACTTAAGGAAACATTTCTTCAAATATACCACAGACTTAACCCCATCTGGTGTCACAATATACCCATTCTTTTCAGAAAGCCCAACTCACTGATCTTGAAAAATCTAGAATAAAAGCCTTTTCCCAGTTGTTCTAAAAGAACAAGCTCAAATCCTTTTTGATACAGAAGGCCTGAATTGAACTGATGAAGATGCTATTTTGGAGGCTAAAGAATTCCTGATGGAATGAGATGAAATGCCCAGTGGAGTCTGTAACTCCACTGAGTGTTTAACACCCAAGAATCAATGGTTATTGATTGCCAAGCAGGAAGGTATAGAGAAATACTCCCTGCAATAATCAGAAGACGACCAAGTTGTGTGTGGAGGGGGGGGGGGGGTGATATGAAGGAAGAAACATTGTCTGGACTTGCCCTGCCATCTCTTTTTGAACTATTGTTTGGAAGATGCTTGTTGGCCTGACTTGAAAGACCTGCACCAAAAAAGGCCCAGGAATAGAACAGTAGTTTCTCTGCTACTTAGGAATGGGAGATAAGGATACATGTTTAACCTTCTATACAAAGTTTTTGAGAACTTCAGTAGGAATTACCAAATAAATAGTCCTTATCTAGAGAAGCACGAATGCACCCATAGATCCTCCAGCCCTTTTTCCCATTTCTGGCACATGGGATTGGGGTATCATTTCAACAGTGACTATCATCTACAACCAATGTACATGCCAGTAGGTGGCGACCAATGTTGTTCCAATAGCATCAACCCTGAAAACATCATCCACAGCATCAAATGTACATTTAGCTGAGTGTTTAGTCACCTGACAGAATGAATCAAGCATTTCCATAACAACTGATTCAATCTCATAATTTGTAATGTTTGGTAAGGATAGTGCCGTATTACATAAAATGGACAACAGATATTCAGACCTTTGAGTCTTACAATTTATGATCTTGTAAGCTGGAAGAACTACATATTTCTTACCAAATCTGTCAAACGCTCTGCAGGCCTTATTCTTAGTGGCAGGGCTAAAGGAGGAAGAAAGGGTTCTGGCACTTCTCTCTGCATTTAAAGAAATAATGGTACAGCCAGCATAGGAGATTTTACACAGGTATTTATGGGTATCTGGAACCCTATATGAAACCTGTCAGAGTCTTTGGAGTAGGAAGTTGTGAATCTGGTGACACAGACGCAGCAAAGAAACAAAGAAAACTGGAGTCATAGCCACAGAATTAGAGGAGTGCATACTGGGAGTTAGATAATTCCTTGTCATCCTATTTGAAAAAAAACTTTTTTATTAAATGGTGTCAACAAAAGAAACTGCCTCATTTGCATTGTCTGATGAAAGAGAATTTTCTGTCTCTTATTTTGCACGGAGGGGAAAGAAATCGGAGAAGCATAATCCAATCCTTCACTATTAAAAAGAGATAAAAATCTCTCTTCAAAAGATGAAGGAATGCTCTCTTTCTCTTGACAGGTGTGGAAGAGGAAGAAGCAAGAAAAGAGGACTTTTTGAAAAGACTGGCTCTGAACAGCCATGGGCAAAGTTAAAACACTCCTCGTGGCTCCTTTTGAGAAGGGGTAGAGGAGGGTTTGCTGCAGTGAAATCTGTCAACATGGCTACATGAGCTTAACTCTACAGATACCCATCTTCCAGAAAAATACAGAGTTCAGTATGCTCCTAACAGTTTTTAGAGTAAAGAAAGGGAAAACAGAGCACTTCCTGACAATGTGTTAAACACCCACACAAAAAACACAGAGTGGGAATCTTTATATGGAATTTTGTGCCCTCAAACACTTGCCTTTTCTGTTAGACATAAGTAAATTTTTTCACAAATTTTTGTAGAAAAAAAGAAGGATCCATAACAGGGTACTCAACTGCCCGAAGACTACGCAGCTGAAGTCAGTTGCTGGTACCATCAGATGCAAAAACGATGGCAGTCTAGATAAGTGTATTTACAGGCAAGAAAGGTCTGGGTTTTGGCATGTCTGTACACCCCATGTATACTAGCATGTCCTCTCATGCTAAGGGCAGACACATTCCATACAAGGAAGGTGCCTGAAACTTTGTAAACTGGTCATATAAACAATGTCCTTAGCATGATACATCCCATATTGTAATGTCTACTGCAACAGTGATTTAATGAAGAAGCAGTGACTACAGTAGGTACATTCTGTTAACCAGCTTGGATTTAGACTGGTTTCAATAATTCTGTAGCTCTTCCACTTTAAGTCTTAAAAGCCTTGCAGAAAGGATACATTCTGACAGACACAGAAACTTTCCTAAAGGAAATGAAGACTTGTTTTCACTTAATTCTGATACATCACAGCCTATAAACTCAGACAACCATGAATTTAAGGGTCATCAAACAGTCTGGTTCAAAAGGAAGAAACAATGGGCTGAACAGGAAATAGGTCCAATTGGATCAGTTTTCTACCCCGTCAAATTAAAGTAAAATAAAATGGGTACTTAGTCAATAAGTTTAAATCCTAACAGTGGGCAGTGATCCGTGCCATATAAAATGTCTAATAAAGAAACACCATCTTGATAAACTGCTTAGTTACCATCTGTGCAGTGTAGTTTACCATCCAATAAGTAACAAAAGGTGATATGGCAGAAGCATGGACTTTTCCAATGGATAGCCTATGCAAAATCAAATAAATATGTGAAATATACCAGATAATCCTAGATACAGAAAAGAGATCCAGGCTGATACTACTGACCAGTGTGAGAAAAGTTTTAATTTGGCATGTCAGATTAAATGAAGAGGGAGAGAGCATCATATGTTGCTAGCACTCTCTCCCCTCTGTCCTACACACACACACACACACACACACACACACACACACACACACACACACACACACACACACACACACACAGTGTACTTTCTGGTCAATTATCTGCTATTTTCCACTTACCCTGCTCCTAACTTAGTGCCACAGGTATCACCCCCTTGGGGCTGCAACTGTCTCAACCGCAGGCTGCTTGGGAAGGGGACAAGGGAATGTGGAGAGAAGCCAGTGGCAGCATCACATGTTACTGTCTATCTATTGGATGCATCTGAAGGTCTAGAAGAGGGCGAGGATGCCATTGGTCAGCAAGTATGAATTCAGTCTTCCTTTACTCTGATGTAATCTACTACAAAGAAAATCTGGTAAGAGAAAAAAAAAAACAACTCAAAACTCAAAGCCTTTCCCCATACAGGAATGTCACCTTGTCATTCCCTGCTTACTCATGTAACACATCATAAAATGACTGTCCAATATGATCAATAATAGTGTGAGCAGCAGATGATCTAATGAATGAAGGAACTTCATGGAGGGCTCTTTTTCTGAGAAAATTCAAGCCCTTTCTCCTGATGCCTGTTTTGATAGGGTGGATGCCTTCCAATGATAGTGAATAGACTTTTGGAGAAAAGTGAAACAGTACAGTATAAACACTGGACATTACTTCCCTCATGCATCTGCCCTTTAAAAGCCTTTCCCAAACCTTCAGATGGAAGGAATATCAACTCCTAACTGTAAACAATACACTGCGACAGCTTGGCAAACTTTCATGACTTCATTTGTCATCCTGGGGCTGAATGCAACATTCTGACAATCATCAGATCCTTGATCTTTACAGAATATGGTCTGAGTGGCTACCGCTGTGTGCCATGTTTGAATAACATGAATGCTGCCTCCTCTACAGCCTCTTAAAGGTACTATTGTAGGCGGTTTAATTTAACATGCACAGAGTTAGGGTGGTCTTGCCATGCTCTTTAATTCTTCGGTGTTGAAGACTGACTTTAGGACTAAACAGGGGAAGTCAAAAGTAGTGGGAATCCAAAAATGTCAACTTAGTGTCCTTAGCAAGTCTGTAAGTCAAAGCCAAGTGTGCTGGCATATAACAATCCAGGATCCTGCTGACCTTCTAATGCACCTTATGCATGATAAATTATGTGTTTCATAAGGTTACATATGTCTGTAAAGGTAGTGGTCTTGGCCTTTAAGTTGTCTTTCACCAGTCCATCCAGTAACTCCTCTAAAACAAGGTACATTTTATTAGCCAGGTCTTGATGAAATTATACCATGGCTAAATTACATAACCATTTCACTGATCTCTGTACATGGTCATAAACTCATAATCAGCTCCACAGAAATCAATGACATGGTCTTTGGAATTACTCAAAGTGGCTTCAACCTCCCACTACTAAAGGACAACGAAGGCAACAGATAATGTTTTTCCTAATGTCTCAGAGCAGAAACTCCTTGGACTGACACTCAGCCCATCATTCCCTTTTTTCACTCGCATGGATAAAATCATCAATAGTCTTGGCACAACAAAACTCTGCTACAGAATCACACACATTCTTATATGGACTGCCTGGATTGGCACTGCCAAATATTTTCTACTTCCAAAACTTGAATATGGTCTGCTTTCACAGGTTCATAGGTATGCACTAGGCTAGTTGCCCTTGCAGGCCATTTTAAGACTAGTCAATTTCCTGTCAAAGGTGAGAATCAAACTCTGTACCTTGTGTCTGTATGGTAAACATCTTAACTATTATGCATTCCTCTAACAATACTCGGAGATTACAAATCATACCAAACAATACTTTATGACTGATTCTTCTGGCACATTCCCCCATACACCACTGTATCCTACTGAATGACGTCCAGTGGCTATTAGTAACAGACAGGTCAACCTTTCTTTTTGGCATTCTACTTTTCAAAATCTTAAACTCTGGCTAGTGCCCCTATTTGAAAACAGCACTCGTGTTTAAGGACCAAAACTGCACTCTGAGAATCCACCAAAAGACAAACTTTGTCTTGTCTATCCATGCTTCAAAAAGCTACTGGGGAAAGCTCATTCACTGGACTAGCTCCTACTATTTGTAATTACCACCCTGCCGAAGTAAAAACCCAAGACACACCTGAAGCCTTTAAACATGCTCTCCAAAGACCATCTTCTTAAAGCACCTACATACCGTGACAATGCTTAATACCGCATAACAATTTAAGCTAACTGTACTGCACTTATGTCTTTGTATCTGAATCCTTACATGTTGCTCTAAATACTATCTGATGTTTCCTCGATGTATATACATACACAACCTGTGCTTATAACTCATTTTTATAACCCATGTTTCTGCCAATATACTTGTACTTGCTAATTTTTGTTATTGTCAGTGTACTAGTACTAACACTTTTGTATGCCATGACCTTCTTTTACATAATTATACTTTTCATTCTGCACTTATTCTATATTTTATATTGTATGGCTGAAAAGGGTCAATGGAGCAGCCCACCTAGTTAGTGAACTGATAGTAAGTAAATAAATAAAACAGTTTAACACCTGCAAGGGCAGTATACCAGCTGCAAATGTTTTTCCCAAATCTGTTCAATGCCCTACATTCCCTCTGTGGTGGACAAACAGCTTGCTTCTGAGGAGCAGGAGCATAAGGCTGCTGCACAGATTGTGGTACCTCAATTGGGATTCTCTGCCTACAATGTGCATTTCCTTGGGGGCTACAAAACCTAGTCTAGTCTGCTTCTCCCATACAGGGGCTAGCAAGCTAAAGTTCTAACAAGTAATTCTGGTAATTTCACCAAGGGCTAGGATAACCCAAAAGGGCAAAGAAGGGAAATGGCAGGGACACAGCAACTTTCTTTGGGGAAATGGGATAAGATAAGAATGCCACCATCCCCCCTTCTGTTTTATTAACTGCAAATACCACTCAAATCTGAGGTCTCCTCAGGCTATCTTTTCAGGAATCCATGAGTGATGTCACATGTTTGGTTTCATTACAGCTTTTGCAGGCATTTTATTAAGAAGCTCAGGATCAAAGGACTCAAATTCTTTACATAGAGTAGGGTGGATCAGTGGTGCTTTGAAGACTACTTAGTGAGGGAATAAATAATATCTGGAACTGTTATTACAGACATTCTTGGAGAGGAATGTCTGTATTGGGTTTAAATGTCCCATAAAGAAGGCCTTTAAGATGAACAACAGACAGCAATGCCAGTGAAAGACATGCTACAGCAATAGCTATTGGATCTATTGTTACAATGAAAGGTCCATAAGCTCAGAACCAGAAATCCTGATACTGGGCCTGACACCAGCATAACTGACACACCAAAATCAAAATCACAGTCAAGAATATCAGCAAGTGTAACACCACTACTGGTGTCAGCGTAGATAACTCAAACCAGGGCAAAGGAGAGGCTAATACAACATGGCATTGTACTAGCACAGACACTGGTGGCAAAAAGTTGGCAACTGCTAGGCCAAAGCCATATGAACTACAACTAAGTACAGTGATGGAGTCATAGGTGCTGGGGAATCATTGTGAATAAAAGAAGCATCGGGAGGCAAAGAGAAAAACAGCACAGAGGCAGCAGCTTCTGATCTCCTTCCCTGTATTTACTAGCTTTCTCAGCAAGCAGGGGGTGAGAGGGTGCCTACCCAATGCGAAAGACTCAGGGATCACAATCAGCACTTAAGTCTAGGTGCTGATCAGTTTACTGTCTGTTGCACTGTAGTGGTAAACTATTTAAGATGCTATGGATATGATCACAGCTGGTTGAATAACATTCCATGTTGTTTTTAATGAAATTTAGCAAGGATCTCCTTGATATGGTTTAGCAAAGCTTCTCACAACAGTTTTGGGCTCTTTCTGAAAGTTTAGAAATGAGTTTTGTTAAACTGTAGCAAGAAGCTCCATGAGACAGTTTATAAGACATACTAAATGGGTGAAAGAAATTTCTTTCTTTTAGGCAGGACCTTTTTTTTTCCCAGACTTTTTGCAAAAGGACTTTTTTCTGGTCCTCACCTTGATTTGAGGCTGTGAATCTGAGTTGTGTTTTTTTCTCCTAAATTCTGGCATGGAGGGCACCAAACAGAGGAATTGTTCAGGGTGGTAAACAAACTCACTACAACTCTTGGTTTTAGTCCCAGATTTTGCCATAGTTATAAGAGTCAGAGAAAATGAAGGAAAATCTACTTAAAGAGGATGGATTTAAACTTTTTAGGAAGGGTAAAAACTACAGAACTCTGGAAGAAGAGAAGCCAAAGGTTGCCTGGATCTAGTAAAAGGTGAGGAGTTTGAATGTTTACTGCATTTTCGTTTCACTTAATCAGCAAGAAGTACTAAGTATGCTTGAAAGTTTAATTTTCTTGTTGTTGTGTCTTTCGGCTTTTCTCAGTTAGGGGTCTCTACAGCGGAACTCCGGTCAGCTAATGATTAGTAGTTGATTTTTACATTCCGAGTTACCAGCCCTGACGCACAACCTTCAACGAAGGTACGCCCATTCACGCATGTCTCCACGCAGAAGACGCTCTAGCTGAGAATCAAACCGGACAGCGTCTTACTGTGAGGCGACAACGCTACCGCAGCACCACCACCGCAGTTTTATGCTTGAAAGTTTAATGACATCTCATTTTGCAGCCTTGATACACACCAAAGAGTAGTAAGAAACAGTGTGCATTTTCTCAGTGCAGTATAAACTGTGAGCAAAATACTCAACTGCTGGCACATTTTCTAAATAAGAAATGGCAGATCAAACTGAATGCCTATTCATTCCCGGTTCTAAATGACAAAGTGTCCATTACCAGTATTTTAAAACTTCGATCTTATGATGTTTAGTGTTTTATACATAACTATTTTGTGCATTCATTATTTTATATATTGTATTGTATTTACGGTAGGTGATGTAGGGGCATTATTGTTACTGAATTGATACATTTGTGCAAGTGTTTTTAGTACTTTATTTTAATGATTTATTCTTCAGTGTAATATCTGATAGAAGTAATGTAACTACCTGTTTAAAATCAGGAGACACTCTATTAGTTGCTTAACGACATGTGATCTAGACTGGAGGTTTTTTTAATATTTGCTTGATACACTGCTATCAATTCTGAGGAAGTATTTGATACAAACTAGATGAAAGCGCTCAATTGCTGTGGTTCAATAAAACTATATTCTACACCCTTTGGTGATTCTGTTTCATCCCTCAGCTCCAGTTTTATGTATTAGCTTTATGTGTGTTTCTTGGTTTATCATAGGCATATAGGCCCAATGGTATGGAGAGTTTAAAAAACTGATATTCTAAGGAAAAAAATAATTAAATTTTAGTTCTTGTGACTAAAGCAAAATAAAGACAAAAAAACACAAAAGAAGATCATATTATTCAAACATAAATCCATTCAAGATCTTAGCAGCAATGCACACAATCTGGGGTCATTTTTCTCTGATGCCCCCCAAAGTAAGAGAACGAAGAGCTAGAGATGAATGACTCATGATGCTAAGGGGGAGGCTTCATGCACCCTATGAAAGTTTTAGATGCCAAGCGGTCCTAATAGCTGTATCATGAGTCCTAGAGGTTACTGAAAATGGTCGTTGTCTTAGCAGATCTGCAGTTCTCTCTCAGTGGGAACTAGTAGAAAATACTAGCAGAAAGAAAGACAGATTTGGGCTTAGTAAAACCAGGACATATAATTCTGTGAGCTGGCACACACACTGTAGAAGGTACCTCCACTCTCACACAATCCTTAATCTAAACATAAGAACATTAAACCTACACCTAATTTGTGTAAGCTATATTTCATTTAAGGAAAAGGAAATGACTATCAATCACAGGTTTGCCAGCTTGAGTGAAATAAGCAAAGCTTCAATCACCATTCATTGTTTAATCCAGCTATACAATAATACTGTCTTATTGTTTGCTGAGAATTACAAATTGTGCACAGTCTGGTCACAGTCACTGTAGATATCACTGTACTTAATCTTTCCCAAGAGCTCTGCAAGTATTTTGTGTGCCAAAATAACAAAACCACTGGAACTGCACCAAATGATGAGGGAAAACAAAACAAAACTGTACAATGCCAGTAATGTTCACCACTAAACCACACCCTCTTCAAATTATAAACAACTATTAACACTAACAAACAAATGAAATTACCAACACACCTTCTAAACCTTACAAAATATCCAAAATTATCTCCAAACCTTTATTTTCCAAACCGGAATATCCAAAAGCCAACTAAGTTGGGGGGGGGCTGCACCTCGGCTCCCAACCCCCCTAAGTAAAATATACTAATTCTGAGAATGCACTACAGTGGGGAAAAGGAGAAATACCTTTTGGTTACAGCATTGCTCCGTACACACTTCCACAAATGCTGGTCATAAAACGTCTGCAAGAGACATACCTATATTTCCAAAGCCTTAAGTAATACTTCCTGCACTCTTGTCAGTAATCCATAAGTCAGCATTTTCGGTTTCAGTTTTAGAACGGTCAGCATTTTAAAGGTTCGGTATTTTGTACATTCTCAATTCTGGTCTCGGTATTGTGAAAGTTGTGTTATAGTATTTCGATAATGTCAAGTAGACACATGTATATGGACAGGTCAGGACGGTGCAGTGGTTGCATTGTCACCTCAAAGCAAGAGGTTCTCTGCTTTGATTCTCAGCTGGGGTGCCTATTGCGCAGAGTCTGCATGTCCTCCCTGCATCTGTGTGGGTTTCATCCGGGTGCTCCAGTTTCCTCCCACGTTCCAAAGACATGCGTCTGGAACATTTCTCCCCAGGCCTCCACTGAAAACTGGCTTTATTCCAAGTCTAACTTTCCCGGTAAACAAAAGTTAAATAAAAATAAAATAAAAACATACAGATATATATATATATATATATATATACATATATATATATATATATATATATATACATATATATATATATATATATACATATATATATATATATATATTACATATACAAATATACACACACACACACCTATACAATAGGTTTTGATTGGTGTTAGACACAGAGAACAGTGCCCTCATTCTTCCTTTACAGTAACTTTTTTGTTTTTGTCATGTATACATGAATTACTTATAACATTATGTATGCAGCAAGTATGACAAAACTACAGAGGCAAAGTACACCAATGAGTCAGTTACCTTCATACTGTCATGGTTTGTTCTGCTGAAGTGACTGATAAAGCCTGGCAGTATCCAACAGGTTGCAAAGTACCTTTCCCCCTTAATGTACTAAATGGGTAAAGAATAGTTGTGTAAAATCTTACCATAACCATAGATGTCCTTCTCTTCCATGTTGCAGTATTCATACTGTGGGATTTCCAGCCCTCAGGCGATCTGACATCGGCTCCTATACAAAAGCTTAAGCCTGGCTGCTGCAGGTGCATGGGACGACACATGCAGGGCCATAAACCAGGGACTATAAATGTGACATCTGCACGCACAGACCTCAGAACTTGAAGCCCAGATAAGTATATATAAGCACAAGGAGAAGCAGAAGAGCAAATGTCCCTGCAGGGCTGAACAGAACAGCCTGTAGGGAGAGGATACACAGGTGTAGACCAAGCATCCATAACAGGAGAAGGGGGTATGGAGGGAGAGAAGGAATATTGCAACATGGAAGAGAAGGACATCTATGGTTATGGTAAGATTTTACACAACTATTCTATGTCCTTCTCTTCCTCTGTTGCAGTATTCATATTGTGGGAAAGTACCACAGCTTAGGAAGAGTGATGGGCGGGGGCAGAGGTAGAGGATTCTAAGAATCCCTGTAGGATTGCCCTGGCAAATTCTGCTCTGGCCCTGGAGATGTGATCTAGCTTGTAGTGCTTAGTGAAAGTGTGAACTGTCGACCAGGTAGCAGCTTCCATGGTGGAGGCTGTGTCCAGCCCTTTGAGAAATGCTTTAGAGGTAGCCATTCCTGTAGTGGAATGAGCTCTAACCCCTAGGGGCAATGGTTTGCCATGGTGAGAATGGATTTCCTAATCCATGAGGAAATGGTTTGTTTGGAGACTGCCAGGTTTTACCCAGAGCTCTGGGGTGAAAGGAGATGAAGAGTTGATCAGACTTTCTGAAAGATTTTGTTTTGTCTAAGTAGAATCTTAGTTTTCTGTGCAGATCCAGAGAATGAAGGATTCTCTCTGCATTATTACATGGAGAGGGAAAAAATATTGGTAGATGAATAGACTGGTTAAGAGATAGCTCATTCACCACTTTGGGCATGGAAGGGTTAGTGCTCAAGCGTCACCCTGTCCTTGTGGAAGGTGGTGTAAGGGGGACAGGTCATGAGGGCCTGTAGTTTGGACACTCTTCTTGCAGAGGTGATGTCCACAAAGAGAACGTTTTTCCATGTGCACATTTTCAGGGAAGCTGTGCTTGCTGGCTCAAAGGGAGGTAGGGTTCATTTTTTCAGTACGAAGTTGAGGTCCCATGGGGGAGGGATGGGTTTTCTTGGTGGTCTGATATGGAAGACCGCCTCTCAGGAAAAGTTTAACATCAAGTCTGGATAGCAGAGGTGGCTGTAAAGGCAAGCAGGCTGAAATAGCAGAAAGGTGGACTTTCAGAGATGAATATGCTAGTCCTTCTTTAATGAGCTCACATACATACCTAAGGACCAAAGAGGGATCTGCCTGAAAGGGATCCCTGTTCTTAAGCGCACATCAATTTGAGAATCTATGCCATTTGGACAAATAGTTTTTTTCTGGTAGATGGTTTCCTGGCCTCCCTCAGGACTGAGAGCATGTCTTCGGAGTACAGTTGTCTGAAAGGGATCAGAAGTTTATCACTCAAAGGGTCAGATGCAGTAAAGGCAGTGGAGGGTGAATGAGAGATCCCTTTTTTTAGGTGAGCAGGTCCACATTGTTGGGTAACGTGGTGATTGCCCTTGGCTAGGGAGTGAAGAAGGGGGAACCAGTGTTGCCTTGGCCAATAGGGAGTCACCAGCAAGATTTTTGATTGGTCCTTGTTGATCTTCAGTAGGACCTGGTGTATTAGAGGGAAGGGGGGAAGCGTACAGGAACATTCCCTTCCATGGAAAGCTGAAGACATTCACTCTCCATGCTAGTGGAGTGTGACCCCTGGAGCAAAATCTGTTTGTCTGTTCTACGGGAGGCAAACAGATCCACTTGAGGTGTGTCCCACTGGTGGACGATATCTAAGAAGGCTTCCCTGTGCAACATCCATTCATGCTGAGGGGAGGATGTTCTGCTGAGCAAGTCTTCTTGCTTGTTTTCCTGAGAGGGGATGTAAGAGGCCTACAGTAAGAGGTTGTGTCTGGTTGCTATTTCCCCGATTTATAAAGTTACCTGGCATAACTGGTATGCCTTTGTTTCTCCTTGCTTGTTGAGGTACCACATGACAATCATGTTGTCTGTTACAATGTGTAGCAGGGCTGGTCGCAAGACTGGAAGGAAGGCTTTGAGAGTTGGTAATGCTACTGTCATTTCCCTGACACTGATGTGTTGCTTTTGAAGTGCAGGGCCCCAATGCTGTTGTACCCTGAAGCCCTTGAACTCTGCTCCCCACCCTAAATCTGATGCATCTGTGTGCATGGTTTGAGCGATGGGGGTAATTGGAGTGGGATGCCCTGGTTCTGAGAAACCTGCTGAATCCACCACTTTAGCTTTGTTTTTAGGCAGGGCAGGAAGGGAATAAGCTTGTCTAATGAAAGTTGGCTTTGAGACCATACATTTTTTAAGTACCATTGGAATTTTCTCATGTGCATCCTGGCTAATGGCAGCATGGGAATGGTTGTAGAAAAGGACCAGGATACCAATGAATTCCAAACTTTCACGATAAATTAATTGAGTAGATTTATTAAAGTGGTTAAAAATTCCTTTAAGTGCACAAAATCTCATACACTTTTCATCACAGAACGTACTGCAACTTCTTCAGAAGGCAAACAAATAATAGCAGTCATTTCAAAACTCTTAAATAGTGACTTAGATAATCATTAAACAATTATTCAATTAATTCACTCATCATCAGTTTCTTAAAGAAGACTTCCAAACTATACAACAGATGGACTAAAACATACTTTATCCACATAAACGCAAAACACCTTTTTGTTTTGATAATCCTTACCTAATAACTAATCGTAGAAGAAACTATGAAGAAATAAAAAAGAAGAATAAAATCATATTATTCATGTTAAAAGCCATATTAAATCTATCGTATTTGAAATATACCATATTTTAAAATAACCTTTGCCCCACGGTTGTTAGTGTTGATATATGTTTAGTACACGAACAACTTATTGGGGCAAATCCATTAAAAAGGTTGATATTTATGGTATTTATGGTAACTGTGTACCAAAAACATCGAATATACCAAGTATGTTTCATATACACCTACCCGTCTGTGACCAGATCGAACAGGTCTAAATTTTGATTATACAGTTCCAGATTTTTAGTTAATAATAATGATGTGTAATGGTATAATATTGTTATTGTTAACTACGAACTAAATTTCCTAAAAATTCTTAGAGGTTAACGCCTACCACTTTATATGTTACCTGGCACCGAGAGTTATTTTAGTCAAACAATTATTATTCAATGTTGGTTTGCTAAAAATGGGTGATACAAATAGATAGATAAATAAATAAATATGAATATGTCTAAAATTATATCTAATATCTAATTGTATCGTATTGATTTGGTTCTCGGTTTTAAAGTAATCTCACTAAACTTTTTGAGTAGTTAACAATTTATCTTTCTAAATTCTTAAGTCTCAAGATACATTTAATCGAAGTCATTTCATTTAAGCCAGGAAATTGGTTGGCGTTTGTCCTTAACTGCCAAATAAGTTCTTTTTTCTCGAGTTTAAGGGGTTCATAACCACCTCTAGGGTCTTCACTTACTTGATCAATAGCTTTAAATTTAAATTTGTGCCCTTCATTTTCATAGCAATGCCTCGCTAATGCATTTTCTAGTTTCACCTTGCTAATGCTGTAAATGTGTTCATATATCCTTTCCTGCAATCTCCTATCTGTTTTACCTATATAGAAGACTGCACATTCTTCACATTTTGCTTTGTAAACTACTTGTCTACTACTACAATTAAGTTTGTTCCTAATCCTATAAGTAGTATTCCTAATTGTGAAGTAGCAGCCCTCCTTAATGTGTTTACACAATTGGCCTTTAATGACAGACTTTTTCTGGTGCGTAGGGTGACAACTTGTGAAATGTAGGAACATATTAGAATACGTTTCCTTCCTATAAATTCTAGAGGTGTACCTTCTGTTAGAAAAATCCTTTATGAGGTTAACATCTAAATACTCTATAGATTCCTTACTGTATCTAAAGGTGAATTTTAGAAAATCGGTACTAGTGTTAAATGTTACAATGAGCTGCTCAATTTCAGCTTGAGTACCTTCAAACAACAAAAATATGTCATCGAGGAATCTTGTATAAAATGAAATCTGGTTCTTAAACAAGTCATTTTCTAAAACAGTATTCCTCTCCCAAAATGCCATTACAAGGTTGGCGAGGCTTGCTCCACAGGGGGAGCCCATCGCCATGCCAATCTTCTGATGGTAAATTTCTTTATTAAACATGATATAATTATATGAGAGAACCGTGTCAATTAGTTCTCCGACAAGTTGAATTTCATTGGTGGGTGCTCCCAACATTTTTAACATGTGGGTTACCCATTCTATCCCCACTTCATGTGGGATACAAGAGTATAGGTCTTTCACGTCCACAGTAATGAAAAAACCTTCAGAGGAAAAAGGCAAGTTATCTATTGATCGGAGGAAGGACCATGAGTCCTTCGAGATCTGTTTTTCTCCCTTTAAATATTTCTGCAAAATCTTATCAACTACTTTGGAACATGTGTATGTTATACTGTTCCTACCATCAACCAAAGGTCTCATGGGCGGGTTCTGTAAGTCCTTGTGTACCTTTGGTATACCAAACAGTACAGGTGTCCTTACTGTCGGTTGGTGGAGGAAGTTATACATATCTTTCTCTATACGTCCTTCAATATAGAGCTCCTCAAATAAAGCTCTAACCATGCGATGTGCGGAATTCATTTTGTTAATTGATGATTTTGAATAGGTCTCACTATCCAAAATTAGTAACATTTTTTCATTATAGTCGCTACTGAACATAATGGCTAAACCCCCACCTTTATCAGGCTTCATTATCCTGATAGGTGCCTGCCTTAGTAAAGTCAACAATTCCTTTTCTTCTCTAGTGGTATTATGGTTATATCGCTGTTTACCCTCTTTCAAATTCCTCAAGTCGATTTCCATTATTTTCTCAAAAAGGGTCAAAGAAGGGTGCAAAGGGGGGTTATACACGCTGGAAACAAAATAGTCGGTTTTCTTGTTAAAGACACTACCCATCAAAATTAACAAATTTAGTTTCCTGATAAACAATTTTAAATCAATTAAAGTATCAGCCATGTTGAAGGTAAATGATGGTACAAATGTATAACCTTTACTTAACAACTCCACTGTTTCGCTACAAATTGATAAGTTAGTGTAGTTATATATCTTAAAGTCATTTCTTGAATTCGAAATGATAGTGAATGAAGGAGAATCGTCGAATAGACTCAAGTTAGTTGATTCATTGGTTACCATTTCCTTCTCCTGTTCCTCGACGACCTCTTGTACTGGACCGGAGGTCTCGAGGCTTGTCCCTGAAAATTTTGAACTTTATTGTTGTTCGATCCCACATTGTTTTGACCCCCTCCATGTCCAGAACTATTTTGTACGGTGCAGTTTTGCTGTTGCGCCAATCTCTCGCTTCTCCTGATGTCACTGTTAACATCTGGAGGCGATTCGTATTGCACATCATCCCCAATTTCAAGTGTCGGTACTAATGGTGGTATCGTCAAACCAAATGTTCGCTCTCCATTATGTGGTATGGTACCTGCTTGCTTTATTAATTGGGGGTGGGGGTACGCTTTACCCTCGCTATAATCTTTTAAATCGCGTTTAATCTTCTTAATTTTAGTTGCGTTCATTTTAGTTAAATGGTCATCGATGCTTAGAAAGCATCTTTCATATTCGTACTGGTACCTTAGAAAGTCAGTATCGGATTTAATGGAATTGTCAAGTTCCTCTAGTCCACTCAATAAATTATCAACTGTTTCTTGGTAATGAACACAAAATAAATTGAGGAGTTCCAATCCGTGCTTGTCAAAAAGCAAGACAAGCGCATTATGGAAAGAAGAACCTTCGACTAGTCCAGCTGGAAATTGCCAGTGCCTTAAACCTTTAGGCACTATCTTTAATTTAGTACACTCATGAAAATATGCTATCTCTAATTGCAGCTTACGCACTTTAAAAAGTTTTTCGTCAAACAGGTTCAACTTAACATTAATGTCATTCCTTACCTCCTGGTTCGTAGGAGGGCTAACATTTGATTGTAATCCAGAAAATGAAAAAGTCCTATGTACCCAAGCAGTAAGTGGTTCGATATTTCGGGTATTACATCTACGTTGTTCAACTCCAGCCGCCTCACCCCTTAGTCCTTGTGACAGGACAGTTCCATTTGTACGCATAATGGCGCCCGAAATTGATGGTAAACTCGTTGTTACTGAAGACCTTTCGCCTCTAGCAACAGGAATAGGTGAAGAATTTTGTGGCGCCTGCGTTACCTCATCCATCCGTTGGGAAAGTCTGTCCACTTTTTGAGTGAGCAACTCAATGAGAGCCGTGAGGTTTCCCTCGCTCTCGGTATTATTCATCGTAGTAGTAGTAGGTCCACTGGATAGTTCCGGGTCCATGAAGAACAACTGCTCCTACTAAATCCACGCAACACAAACTGTAGAAAAGGAGCAGGATACCAATGAATTCCAAACTTCCACGATAAATTAATTGAGTAGATTTATTAAAGTGGTTAAAAATTCCTTTAAGTGCGCAAAATCTCATACACTTTTCGTCACAGAACGTACTGCAACTTCTTCAGAAGGCAAAGAAATAATAGCAGTCATTTCAAAACTCTTAAATAGTGACTTAGATAATCATTAAACAATTATTCAATTAATTCACTCATCATCAGTTTCTTAAAGAAACTATACAACAGATGGACTAAAACATACTTTATCCACATAAACGCAAAACACCTTTTTGTTTTGATAATCCTTACCTAATAACTAATCGTAGAAAAAACTGTGAAGAAATAAAAAAGAATAAAGTCATATTATTCATGTTAAAAGCCATATTAATGCTATCGTATTTGAAATATAACATATTTAAAATATACCATATTTTAAAATAACCTTTGCCCCACGGTTGTTAGTGTTGATATATGTTTAGTACACGAACAACTTATTGGGGCAAAGCCATTAAAAATGTTGATATTTATGGTATTTATGGTAACTGTGTACCAAAAACATAGAATATACCAAGTATGTTTCATATGCACCTACCCCTCTGTGACCAGATCGAACAGGTCTAAATTTTGATTATACAGTTCCAGATTTTTAGTTAATAATAATGGTGTGTAATGGTATAATATTGTTATTGTTAAACTACGAACTAAATTTCCTAAAAATTCTAAAAATTGAATAATTGTTTAATGATTATCTAAGTCACTATTTAAGAGTTTTGAAATGACTGCTATTATTTGTTTGCCTTCTGAAGAAGTTGCAGTACGTTCTGTGACGAAAAGTGTATGAGATTTTGCGCACTTAAAGGAATTTTTAACCACTTTAATAAATCTACTCAATTAATTTATCGTGGAAGTTTGGAATTCATTGGTATCCTGGTCCTTTTCTACAGTTTGTGTTGCGCGGATTTAGTAGGAGCATGGGAATGGTTGTTGCCATGAGACCTAGGACTTGCAGAAATTGTCTTGCCGAGAGATGTGATTTCATAAGTAGGCCTTAAAAGTGGCTGGAGAGAGATTGTACTTTGTCCAGTGGGAGAAAGGATCTCATCAAGTCTGTTCTTATCCTGCAGCCTATGAAAACTTTGTCCTGCTGAAGAAGAAGTGAGGACTTCTGGAGGTTGATAGTGAAGCCCAAGTTGTGGAGGACAGTCATTGCGAATGTGAGATGGTTTTGCATGGTGGATTCTGATTCTGCCAGAATAAGAATGTCATCCAGGTAAGGCTAGACTTGGAGTCCCTTGGTTCCGCAATGGGCAATGGCTGGGCCCAGGCAGCTTGTAAATACTCTGGGAGCAGTAGACAAGCCAAAGGGCAAGGCTGTAAACTGAAAGTGTGAAGAATGTCCAGTGTAGCGCAGAAACCTCCTGTGGGAGGGTCTGATAGGGATGTGTAGGTAGTCATCCTTTAGGTCCAGAATGACCATGAAGGCCTTGGATGGAATGAGGGGGTAGCAAGGTTTGTAGGGACAGCATCCTGAAGGATGGAACCTTTAAGAACATGTTTAGATAGGATAAGTCCAGGAATGTCATCCAAGGGCCATCCTTTTTGGGAACTAGGAAAAGCGGGAATAGAAGCCTTTTCCTTCCTGTCCTGTGGGAACTGGTTCTATAGTTCCTAGAGTCAGGAGTTCTTTCAGTATGAGCGGGAATAAATGTAGCTGGTTTCTTGGAGGGAAGGGAATTCTTCTTGGCCTTGGCTTTTCCTTCCAAGATAGAAAATATCCTTTTTGGATGATGAACAGTACCCAAGTATCTGAAGTAAGTGTTTTTCAGAAAGGGGAGGCATTGGGTAAAGCGGGTGGACAGAGGGAGCTGATTCAGTCAGTCACACTGAGGTGGGACCTCTTCATTCAGGAAAGGGCTGCTTGGCAGGTCCCTGGGAATTAGGGGATCTGGAGTAAGGTGATTTCCTGGACCCTTTACAAGGTCTCCAGGAGGAAGGACGAGATGCAGACGGATTTCTTCTTACAAAAGAAGTCTTAGCAGGGTAGTTTCTGTAGTATCTGGGGAAGGAAGTTACCAGCAACTGCTTGATGTCTTGAAGTTCTTTACTTTTCACTTGTAGATTTTTGAAAAGTTCTGCTGAATTCTTACCAAATAAGAGATTGTGGTGTAAAGGAGCATCCATTATCTTGGATTTAAAGTCCTCTGGAAGAGGTTGGCGGCGTAGCCAGGAATATCTATGTAAGAGATGCGGATGCAGCAGACCTGAAAAATGCTTCTGCTGCATCATAACTGCACTTAATCGAGTGTCTAGTTACTTGAGTAGCTAAAGACAGTTTAGATGTTTAGATGTAATGTCATTTTAGTGGGACAGTCAGGGGTAAAAGCTAGCAAGGTGGAGGCCTGGGACACAAGGTCTAAGGCATATTTTACCATGTGTGTTTGGTAATTAATAGCCCTAAAGTCTAAGGTGGAGGAGGTATATACTTTTTTACCCATTCTGTCCATGGTCTTGCTGTCCTTGCCTGTGTGAAAAGGGAAGCAGAGGATAATTGCCTAGACTGTCTGTCAGGAGATACAGCAATGACTGCAGGGTCAGCCATGGAAAGTTTCACTAGAAACTTCTGTTCATCTGGAACTTTATAAAATCTATCAGGCCTTTTAGGGGCAGGTGGTTGAGAATCTGGGTTCTTGGAGGCTGCATTAAAGGCACCCAGAAAGGCTGGTAGAACTGGGGGAATAGCTGAGGGGAGGGGGATTCTAGCTGTAAAAGCTCAAAATATCTTTTCTGGGTATTTATCATGAAGGTAGTATCCCACTTGAAGTACTCTTTCATTTTTGTGATAGTTTTCCCAAAGGAAATGTCCTCTGGAGGGGAATCACCCTCAAGAGAATCTTCATCTAGGGAGTAATAGTCCACAGGAGAAGCAATTTGGGACACATAAGAAGCAGATTCCTCGGAATAGTTGTATTGTGCAAGTTGTTGTTCTTCTCCCTGCTGAGTAGTGACTAAAGGGAGGGAAAAAGCAGAGGCTGGCCTACTGCTCAGCAATGGAATGTCTGCAGAAGCAAGGCCTGTAGGCCTAAGGGCCATAAAGGCCTGCAGTAAGGAATTGGTGAATGTCTGCCAATCTGGAGTAGCTTGAGGTATTGGGCTCAGGTGTTTGGTTTTTTTTTTTCTTAGCTGGTGTTGGCTTAGGAGTTGGCCTAGTAACCAAAGTCTGGGCTGGAGTAGAAAGGTTCTTTGTCGGCTGACCAAGTACTGGTTCCCCCTCGACGTCGGTCGGGCCTGGTGTCTGGGTTGGCTCCACTGATGTGCTCTCCATAGCTGCAGAGGATCCGTTGAAGCTGATGGAAGAAACTGCTGTCCCTCGGCGGCCTCGGCCCCTAAACTGGTAGTCGGCGGGACGTCTGATGGTGGAGTGTCAACAGGAGTAGGCCTAGAAACTTTGGCCTTCTTCCTTGGTTGTTCGGTTTGGGTGGCCAACTCAAGATCTATTCTGCGAGCAAGGTGTTTCAATCTCTGATTCTCAAGATACAAATTTAAATTTAAAGCTGCCAGACGGCTGTGTAAGGTCTTTGGTACGAATGACTGACAAATGGAGCAGGCCTTATGGTCGTGCTCCTCACCTAAGCAAAACACACACTTGTCACATGAAACCTTATGCGGTATCTGACACCCGCAATCACATTTGCTCTTTTTCTCAGACATCGACTAAATAGCTGAACAAAACCTACAGCCATCAAGCTCAAGTAGGAAGAAAAATGGAAACCCCAATGGGGTACTTACCTTATTTGAACTCTCTGGACTAAGGAGCAGAATGGTTGAAGCATACGTAATCTGTGGCTGAAAAGTTCTGGAGTCTGTGCATGAACACGTCACATTTATACTCCCTGGTTTATGGCCCTATGTGTGACGTCCCACGCACCTGCAGCAGCCAGGCTTAAGCTTTTGTATAGGAGCAGAGGTCAGATCGCTTTAGGGCTGGAAATCCAACAGTATGAATACTGCAACATAGGAACAGAAAGACATCATACAGTAACTTTGCTATGCCTAACAAATTTCAGAAGATCACAAGGTATCTAGGCATGCAGAAAAGACAGCAGGAATATATGTACAAAGGGTACACTACTTCATTTGCATACACATTATTTTCTGGTTAAAATGTATTATTTCATATATACAGAAAGGGGCGCACAAGTTGTCAAAAACAGAAGTGTTAAAGAAAACTAGCACATTAAGCAAGTTTGGCACATTTTCTCCTCTCCTGCAATGCAAGACATTCAGTCTTTTTAACAAGTAATCCTGCATTTAAAAAGCATGTGCAACACCAAAGGAAACAGTCTGGAATGCAGATATGAATTTATATCACTTGATGTAACACATATAGCTCATTTCAAACATGCAACAGGATATCATGAAAAGAAACATCTTAAATCTTATCTTACCTGTTTCCTGGCTTCTTCCCTTCCAGTGTGTTTAGGTGTTGCTCAAGGGTCTCCATGAGACTGCTGGGAGCCTAGGAATACCAAGCGATAAAAGGAATAGGCAAAAGGGGGTAAGGAGGAAACACATGTAGAGATGTCAAATGTTTATCAGTTGCAAGTACCTCAATCTCTGCTATGGCCAAGGTGTGAAACAAAATCATAGCATGCACATGCATTTTACATTACTTTCATCCACAAACGACATAACACAAAGCACAGCAGACAGAGAACTCATGCTATTACTATGCAAAATAAAGCAGGGCAAGCATTTATTACAACCTCTAGGATATTTATAAACACTAACTGGTGACTAAACAACTAAAATTTGTAGGCTTGAGATAAAGAAAATCATGCAAAAGACAGGACTACTGAGATAACCTTCATCTTTATTAACACCTGTGTACTAGAGTCACACCTCCTATATTTTATGTACCACATACTGTTAATTTACTCCAGGCTTAGGGTGCAGAAGACAAGACAAACTGGTACGAGTAAAACAAATCTGATCTTCATTTCTCTCTAAGCAGTACTTTACTGAAGATAATTATTACAACAAACTAAACACTTGTTTTTTTCCACTGTATCACAAAGGCACAATAGAGATAAGCAAAACAGAGACTACAAAGAAAAGCCAACAAAAATGCAAGCATGCTGAGAAAGGTCATTAAAAATACAGATGGAGTATATGAACCTGGACAGCAAATATCTCTATAGAGATGAAAAGGCTCTACAAAGTTATTTTTAAGTTAAAACAACTGGATACGTTAAAAATGTAAAGGCAGCAAAGTAGAAACAATGATAAAAATCTACAAATTCGTACCATTTGTTTAAATGAATTTGAATAGTCCTGGCCTCTTTTCAATGCATGCACATGAAAGTTAAAACACGGACATGCTTTGTACTACAGCAGGCTAAATAAAAAAATAACATAACTGTTCCTTTAATAAATCTATAAGAGGAGTGTCTCCTGCCTGTGTCACTGTGGACTCCCTTGCAGATGTGCTTAAGTGGATACTGTAGCTTACAAAGAAGTTTACAACTGAGGTCATAAGCTCTAAATTCACCATCTTTTTATGGCTCTTTACATCAGACTACTGGTGCAAACCCTACTGATACCATATAAAGTTAGAGCAAAAGCCACCGTTTCATATTCAACAGTAGCTTTGGTCTCAAGGCTCAGGCATCAAAGTAAAATTCTGTAAAGCGTTGGTGTAAAAGCCCTTGAGAGTGATTACAATTAATATGACCCTGTAAGGCGGCTGGTGAGTATAACCATTAGTACCTGCAGGATGGCTGTATCCCTCATCATAGGCTATAGCAGCACTGTTAGGCATGCGTTAGAGGGCACTCATTAGCATGACTGGCTTTATGCACAGGCAAACTGAGTAGCCGCCTTGACTGCCATTCAGCTAGGGACATTTTTCAGATTTTTATTTTATTTTTTTATGTACTACAAACAATCACAAACTCTCATACTCCTGAACATCACTGTGTTATTTTCTCAAAAGCTGGATGGCTACGAGTCATGCAAAGAGCAAACCTCTTACTGGGCTCACTTCTGTTTAGAGTACCACATCTTAATTTAAACACGGACTCCCCCCTTTTGGCAAAACTCACTAAAAGAACTACATTCTACAACCTCGGACATAATGCCCAATCCCATCCCATCCCATCCTATGAGCACCAAAATCTAAGGTACATCGAATCAACCATGTCTTTTCAACTCTAGCACTAAAATTCTAGGAATCGCATGGACTGCACATTAAAAAGATCTCTCCTACTCCAAATTTAAGTTCAGACCACTTCTCCTCAAACAAGTCTAGTGCTGTTGCTTTCAGGCAAACCGAATCACATAACGTTTCCCCCTTAACTTCTCAGTCTCCTTATCGCCACATCTACTTTTCTGGAACTGTATTCTTAACTGGGCTTTAAGTTATGCTTGTATATATTGCATACAGCTTGTTTGTTCATATATTTGCATTTTTTAGGCAAATGATGTGCTTGAAATTGGTCCACTGTGATTAGTGCACTACCCCAGTAAACAAAATAATAACAAATAAAAAAAAAACGTTAGTCGTATTTAACAAATTCATTTCTTATACTCACAGTCACTTTTATACAAATTTGCACAATATTTTCATTTTCTACTTTAAGATGCTTCAAATACTAATTCTTACTTGAAGTGCAACAATTACCTGTGCCATTTTTATATTCCACATCCAGTCATCAAAATGTCCCACACTAATTCTTCATCTTACTTTTCTCTGCATTCCACCACTTTCTACTTGAATATTTCCAAAATTTCTTAAGAACGTTTCATAAAAATTCTGCTGCAGTTTAATTTCACTTTTATGTTCTGCTCTCAAACCCTTTGCTGCATACTTGATATTTCTGATTACCTTTAATGTTTAATTTTTCAGAGCATGACAACTAAGTTATTATTTAATACCTTCATGGGTAATCTTTCACACGTAATGCCTTCTACCATCGCTCACTTTTAGATACCCGAGGGTTTATTCCTTTTACTAATCATAGTATAAAAGTTTCATTTTCCACCATTTACATACTTCAGAGACTAAACTATTTTTTTTCAAATTTTGCTTAGTATCACTAATTACTTTAAAACATTTTATTGTCTCCCCATGACAACACAAATGTTAAAGAAGCCAGCTTAAATTCCATCTACTGCATCCACATGCTCACATAAAACACTGACACCCTGAATATCAATGTAACAACATTGAAAGAACAAATGTTAAAATATTCTGCGCACGATGTGGGGATTACCCTGGAATGGAATAAACCAAACACAAGGGTGCTAATTATATATACTCTGCACTGACCCAACGGTGTCGACCAAATAGATGATGATATACCCGGTCATTCAATCCAGTGCCCATAATAAACACACACGTGTGGTTGCAAGTGTATATATGTACATATATATATACATATATATATATATATATATATATATATATATATATATACGGGATCTGTACTGTTACTCGAACGGCCATTTCACGAATGTGAAACAGCCAAGCACACTTTTGTGAAAGTGTGCTAAAAAGGAAAATGTGGGGGAATGGCTGTTGCTGAGATCGTACTACAGTGAGGATAAGGGAATATTCCCTTTTCCTCACTGTAGTGCGATCTCGGAGTGAGAATATAAAAGTAGTGGGGGTGTGGGGGGCTTTCCCTCCTGTGTAAACGTGACTAATATATTTTTTTTGCACAGTTTAGCAAAAGTGCTTTTTCGGTGAAAAGCACTTTCACTAAAGTGTGTTCGGTTGTTTTGGTTTCGGTTAGGTAGGATTTTGCGCAATAGTACGAGATACATATATATATATATATATATATATATATATATATATATATAAGCACGGTTCTACTTTGCAACATCTAAAACCCATAACATCTAACACTGAGACCAGAACATCTAAAACCCATAACATCAAATTTCATAACATCTAACACTACAAATCACAAGAAAATAACATCCCCTCCACATATAACAACACCAAACTACCAAACACACTTTTTACTACGTGTTTGGTAGTTTGGTGTCATTATATGTTAAGTGTGGAGGGGATGTTATTTTCATGTGATTTGTACGGTTAGATGTTATGAAATTCAATGTTATGGGTTTTAGATGTTTTGGGTTTAGATATTCTGGTCTCAATGTTATGAAATTAGATGTTATGGGTTTTAGATATTTCAAAGGGGACCCATAGGTGCGCACACACACACACACACACACACACACACACACACACACACACACACACACACACACACACACACACAACATATGTTAGTTCTCTTTCCTGAGTCTGCAGAGGTATGGAGGTTCTCCATTTGATGTTTTATAGACTTTTGGGCTTACACTACTTTTCTCATCAGTGTGATCCTCTCAATATGAGATTCAAGTTTGTAGTCCTCAAGCTTCTGATAATAAACCTATTATACCAAGTTTATGGGGGAGCTACAACAAAGCCCTCGGAGTCAGAAGCAGATAAAAAATGTATTTTCATAAATTCACTTAACTTCATCTATAAGCAAAACTATAAATGCTACCAGAGGTCTTGTTCTGGTACTGTGGCAGCTACTAGAATCCAGCATGAGGTGAATACAGAGGTAAAAGAAGAGCTACAGCAAGCCACGTGTGTTGTGTTTTGTTGTTGTAGCAATAGCAGGACAATCACTCATACAAAAAAAGAACAGAGTCCAAAGTTACACAAAGTCATTAACACGTGTTAGTGTAGGTGAAGAAGAGCCCCAGATTTTTGGGCCTAAAAATAAAAAAGCATACCTCCTTTTCTAGAGTATGATCTTAGCTGGTAGTAAAGGGGAGCATTACAAAGTTTTCTACATAATGCAGGACAGGTGTTGGTCCCTTCTTATTCACAGTGCTGAAACTAAGGAGTAGATCAACACACTTTTTGGATGGTGACCGGTTTGTTTTTTTGGTCGACTGTGTAGTGATACTCAAAAGTGTGGAACCATGATAATAAATCAGCAAACACGGCCAGTGATTATTTTAACAGGTTAAAGGTGTGTGTGTGTGTGTGTGTGTGTGTGTGTGTGTGTGTGTGTGTGTGTGTGTGTGCGCGCGCACACACACAAGGGCATGCAATCAGGAAGCTATTAAGGGGAAGTTATATTCTAACTAGGCAAGAACAGTCTTTGCCAGTCGTTTCTCTACCTGCCTACCACAGAGACAAAGTGTGAGATTTTTCCATGCTCAGAATAAAAGTTTGAAATTTTAGTCTTTGTTTTGGTAAGAAAAGGACAATGTTTGCTCCAGTCAGAAACATATATGTTTGAATAAGGAGGGTTGTTCCCAGGAACAATCACAGGGCTGTGTGACTGTCCAACTGCTTGTAGCTTTTAGCCATTACTTGATCCAGACAGTAGGATATAAATTATTAAGTAACTTTTTAGGCAGAGTAAATTGTCCTGATTTGCAAGTCCAGAAGATATTGCTAAGGACTGATTCTAGCTGTATTCTGATCATAATGGGAGGGGTGCAGAACAAGAAACTATCATGTCATCCAAACAGCAAAATTGGGAAATCAGTATGCCAGTGGAAATGGGATTTACAAACACAAAGAAGTGAGCCTAAAATTTACTCGAAGAATTTACTTGATAAGAAAGGGTGGACAGCTGTAGTTTGACAACAAAGCTTCTGTTTAGTAAAAAACAATTGGGAACTAGTATGCAATGGTCCTAAAGCCACCTAAGTACAAGTTATGTGCCTGGGATCTCAGACTTGTGGGCCTTAGGCCTCAAGTAGCAAAACAGCATAATGCTAGGTAAGGGAAGCTTTTACACTACATTCCTAGCTACACTGAATACCTTTCTTTTTGTTTTGGCAACTGTAGCATTAGCTGAATGTACTAGTCCGCATGCAGCCATCACTGTAATTTGAATTTGGACTCCCTAGCTGATGAAGCAAAGGTCTTGGTAAGACCAAAAAATACACCTCCAGTTAGTAGTCTTTTGCATGTGTTATGTGATATTTATTCCACAAATTCCAAGAGTATGTTAAAAGCTTTGGACAAGGACCAGTTTACATCAATAATCTTACTAGACCTATCAAAGGCCTCTGACACAGTGTCCCATTCTAAACTACTAGAAAAACTCTCTAAAATAGGTTGCTCCAAAACTACCCAAAAATGGTTCCTCAGTTACCTAACTGACAGACAACAATGTGTCAAATGGCAATTAAACAGCACTGGAGTCCCTCAATGGTCCATTTTAGGACCCCTGCTCTTCAATATCTTCATTAACAATCTTCACTCTGCCTCCCTCCAAAGTACACTCATCCAATATGCGGATGATTCCACTATTATTTCTACATCTAACAATCCACACCAACTCCTAAATATCACACAAAAAGCCTTTACCTCCATTGAAACATGGCTAAACAAATCTCAACTACTATTCAAACTAAACAAAACTAAGCTTCTGCTGTTCCCTCTAAAATTACTCCCACTCGAATTCAAGATATATTCACTAAACAAAACTCAAATTGAAACTGTTACTCATGCAAAACTCCTAGGCATCACAATAGACAAAACTTACCTTCAAACAACATATACTTAACTTAAGAAAACACATCGAACTTGGCAAACTTTATAGGCACAAACACTATATGGATGCTTCCATCAAAACTACACTAGCCAATACTCTTTTACTCCCCTTACTCCTTTTATGGAGCCCCTGTTCTTACAAATCTTCACATAACCCTAAAGAACAAACTAGAATCATGTTATCACAAAATTACCAAATTCACAACTGCTCTACCAAACCATACCCACCAGTGTTTAGCCCTCAAAAAACTAAATTTGCTAGAATTCCCTCAATATCTAAACTTAGCACAACTCTCTCTCTAGCCCATAAAATAATATATAAACCTGACAGCTGCCCAGCCTTGAAAACTGTCTTACAGCCCTATACTCCCCTCCCCAGAAATCTCCAGTAACAAACTATTTCTACAAGTGCATAAACCTACCAAAAGAGCAGGACAATGCCTTGACTCCTATGCCATTGCTAAACTATGGAATGCCCTACCATTAAAAATGTGTGCCATTGAATCTCTCAGGAGCTTCAGACTTGCACTTAAAGGCAACTACCTCAACTCCCAAAACTCCTCTTGCTCCCATTCAACAACCAACTGACCTAGTATCTTTCTTATAGTCTACTACCACTGTAACCACTCTTTTGCTAAAAGTACTATATGAGTATGTGTATTATGCCCCTTGGAGCTTTTCTCCCCAGGCCTCCACTGAAAATGGAGATATATCCAGTTGGACTATCCCAGTTAACAAACGTAAAATAAAATAAAATAAATAAATAAATACCAACTCTTATCTCTTTAGCTTCCCCTTTCTTAACACCCCCTTTCATTCCTACTTTTCCCTCTTCAAAAATTCTCCTTTACATCTAGCCTAGATTCTTTCACCCACCTCTACCATACCTCTCACCATAATTATTTCTATAATGCATCCTCATCTAATTTCCTCACACTAATCCCTCTCTTTCATTTAATTCCCTGCCTCTTCCACTACAGCTATATTCACCTACTTCTCCCAACAATATACTCCTTGCTAAACATCTACCCTATTACTTACACATCATAAGCTCTTTTGCATGCATGCTAATTTTTAACTAGTCTAATTGAATTAACCTTGATCTCTACAAAACACTAACAAATGTGATTTATCTCATATGCAAACCATGGAAGCCTTATTATGATTGTATATATGTTAGTACTTCTAATATATGGCTACATCATATAGGTTTTACTTTACTATCCTGTCATTGTTTCTACTTAAAAAAACAAACAAACGATGTACTTTATTATTGTACTTTATGAACGTACTTTGTCCATGTCTGGCCCCGGGCCTCCTCTGAAAATGGGCCGCTCACCCAATTGGACTTTCCCGGTCACCAAATGTCGATCAATAAATAAATAAATAAATAAAGTACTTTTGTCAGATGATAATGTATGCTACAGTTTGGAGAGGTCAGTGTATTTGCTGATGTACTCACAGTTCTGTGAAACAAGTATATTTTATTATTCGAACCTTTATCAAGAATATTCCTAATGTTGCAAGAATTTATACTGGGCAGAAGTCATTGGTTGACTGCACTGATGAGAACTTCAGTAACAGAGATACTACTGGTTTTTCCCTGTCTGGAAAGGAGTTCTATCATATGGACAGATTGTAAATGTGATGTATGTTACCTTAACACAAGGTCCTTGCACAGTATATCAAAAACAGGCTGAGTAGTCATCAGATGCTGTGGGATAATGCAGAGGTATTTTTGTTTATCCATCTGATGGTTACAATTCACTTCTGAAGTAGAAGTGGGAGTTAGTGAGGCTGGTAACAATGGATGGAAGTGGGGGGGTGTTATAGGGAGTGGAAGTTGCAGAACTACACTAAAATGTCTCCTGTACAGCTGAGCTTTTTGAGGTACAGTAGGAAGATTGACACAAAGGGTAGTGTTGACACCTCACAGCAAATAGTTCCCCTTTTTGGTTCTTTGTTAAGGTGTCTTCTGTGCTGAGTCTGCATGTTATTTCTGTGTTTGTGTGTTTTCTGCAGGCGCTCCATCTCCTTCCACATTTAAAGACAGGCAGTAGGTGGTGCTGGGATTTCTAAACTGTCCACAGGTGTGAGTGTCTGTGTATGACACTGAAAAAAACTGGCAACCTACTTCTGTTGTCCCTTTACCTTGTAAGCTCTGCCAGTAGTGGTGGCTGTTTGCACAGGCTGCTATAGGAGTCGTCTGTGACTCATGACAGAAAGAGATAGGATGACTCTCGCTAGTTCTCTGGGTGCCACTTGTGTTGTAAGACTTGCACACCAGGTTCTGGAGCCTCCTCTTCTCCCTATATGATAAGAAAAAAAGTAGATCCAAAAGTGTTTAAACATACTGCTTTAGGCCTGTAAATGGCTTTCTTAGCTCTCACTTGGGTAAACAATCTTTCTGTGTTGGCTTGTTAGGAATTGTTGTTCCCAGAGATGTCAAGATTCATATCTTAACTGAAGCAGTGCACGAAGATCTTTTGTCATGTACCTGTTGGATCTGTTTTCTTTAGTCATGTAATGAGGGAGAAAGAATTGGTTCTAGAGTGTAAAAAGTAAATTGCTAGGTATGGTTGCTTAGGGGTTAAAGTCTAAGGCATGATAAATAAGGGTTCAGTCGATAGCTGACAGAGTATGGAAAAGTCACAGGGCTGCTTCAGGATTTAATTCAGAGAGATGTAAGGAAGGGTAGGAATTTGGGTTTCTTAAGTGTGCCTGTATAACTAGGGGTACTCACGTACTATGACAGGATGAAGTAGTACGTTGTGCATCTTTTGAAGGTTGCTGGTACTTCAAAGGGAGAGTCATCTGAGACCGTTTAATCTAGTGACTTCAATGACCATCTCAACTAAGCCTAAGTTAGCAAGGGTCCTGGAAAAGTCACTGTTGTGTGGACATAATGGGTAAATATTGAAGTCTTCCTGCACTGATGTGTTTTCATTTGTTTAGATGGACTTTATTAGGGTGAATAGTGGTTTATGCTGTTATGGTATAGGGTTGATAAGCAAAAACTGTTGTGACTTTGCTTAATTCATATTCATTTGGATTTATGCTGGTAATAAGCCACTTTGATCCAAATGAAATTTGTGGATTCATCCTACCAAGGAGGTTAACATTTAGGAGTGCCTTGTGCAGCAGTAAGGTTCACCTTCCTACTCTACTTCCAGACTTGCTCTCCCTGAAAGGTATCTGTAACATGGGATAAAGTGGGCTAAGTATTTGGAGCTGCTGTTTTTTTTTTTATTTCCCATGATTCCATTATACTAAGAGTCTGAAGTGTGGAGACTAAGCCAAGAGTGTATTTTATTAGTTGCTTCTTTTTTTTTTTTTTTTTTGAGGGAGGTTGAGGCTGCCCTACATCGACTTAAAAGCAGGAGGGAGTGGTCTGGATAAATATTATCCTAAAGCAGGATTAAGAGGATGAGGTGATGGAAAAGAAAAGCTTTCTGTGTCTCTCCTGTGTGCTTTACTGTTCATGTGATGGTAAGTGTTTGCTTCCAACATCTGCATTTCTGAAAACAGTACTCTTTTGTAATTAACAGTTTTGTTTGATTGGTAGTCGTGGATAGAGTATAAGGTACAGTGTTGGGTGTAGGTGAGGAGCTTTGCTTGGGAAGGTGAACAGGCAGGGTGACTAAATTTTAAGTATACCTGACAGAGCACGGCAGTAAAAGTAAAATGGGAAAAAGCAGGCTGTGAAAGCAGCACTGCTGAGGCACTCTTGAGAAGTAATAGTGTTTTAGTAAGACATTGTAGAAGTAGCAGTTGTACACCTTTAAGGACCAATTATGAGGGCTAACATTTGTAAAGAGATGAGATTAGAAAACTAAGTGTTGCTAGGTCATTGGGGGTGGAAGTTGATTAGAGTCCACCATCACCCACAGCATGTTTCAGTGTACCATGGTACACAGAGAAATTTAGCAAACCTACAGTACTTAACTCAAATTTAACACTAATAAAACAGCCAGACTTTACATATCACAGAGTCTGGAGGTTGTCCTATATTACAGTGGACAGAGAATAGCAAAATTTACTAAATAGATTTCATAGACATTCCAAGACCACTGAATTTTATGACAGTTTATGCCTTGCCAGTTGTCTCCCTCATGCCACACTTCCTTTTTGCAGAACAGCCATACCAGTCAATCCTGGAGTAAATCTGTGGCTACCTATCCAGTCATCTAGGTTATGTTTTAAGGAAATGAGCGAGTTCACTGCTTAGCAGGCAGGGGAAGTTTATTCCAGAAGTTTGGGACATGCTGGTTTTAAACATTTCGCTCTACTGTGTTTTATTTTTCTGTTGATGATGATTTAGGTCCCTCAATCTGCTAGAGGTGGAGATTTTGGACTTGTGGAGATACAGGACAACTGGTGCTCTCGTGTCACAGTAACTGAGACACAGATCTCCCCATGACGGACACCACTAGTTACTTTCATTCTTTCTGATGAGGCACCTGCAACTCGTATTGTGTAGGTGCTGTCTTTGAAACAGCTTGCTGTCCATCTTACCACATATGAGTTGATTTCTAAAACAACTAGCTTTTGCATGATGCCAGCACAGGGAATGGTAAAGAAGGCTTTGGCTAGATCAAGCTACACCATTTCTACTACATGGCTACTTTCTACAGCCTCTGTAACCCTTTCAAAGAAGTCTACCCGATTCAATAGACAGGATCTACCCTTCAAAAAACCAAACTGCTGCAAGTCAAGTCTAATAAGATTCTTGATATCACAGTTTATAAGGTCAGTTATAATATGTTCCATGACTTTGTAGATGAGGCTTGTAAGAATGACAGGTAGTTACCGGGGCCAGCTGTAAGGCCATCCTTTTTGAGTGGCGTCACCACTGCAGTGTACTACTCATCAGGGACAAAAGTAGCAGCTAAACTTAGGTTAATCAATTTAAAATGTGTGTCTGAGACAGAATGTTTAACACAATTAAGCAACCAGGTATAGTATCAGATCCAATGGTGGAAGTGTTTTTGGTCTTGATTAGCACATTTAGTAAATGATCTTTAGAGGTAATAGGGGAGACTAAGAGATTCAGATATTTAAGGACTTTGAATAGAAACCTCTATGTGAAACTTGCACTAGATTTTTTGCAGAGATACTTGCAATGTGTACTGGGTCAAAATAAGAGGAATCATTATAAATACGTTCACAGCAATGTAGGTTATTAATTCTTACATTTTCTAGCAAAGCTAAAGAATTATTTATATTTATCTTTGGCTTCAGTGGCCAACTTAAGTTCATAGGACCCTTTAATGGACTTGACACAGTTAATACTACTGATATTGTCCTTGATAACTGGGGTTTTGGACCTACTAAATAATTTATGATATAATAATTAATGAATAATTATTGAGAGAGAATCATTTAAAATGTTATAGTGTGACAACTTTGTAATGCTCTCATTGTGCCACTAGATGGCAGCTGGTAATAAGTGATAACTGGCATTCAACCAGTATGCAAACAGCACAAGTAATTGCAGCAATAAGATAAAATAACTGTGTAAGGAAAGAAGTCAGAAATGTGTTTGTCATACCTCTCAAATGTCCAGATTTCAAAGAATGTCCAGATTTTTTGCATCCTATTTTTGGTCCATTCAATTTTTCCTCATAAAATCTGTTGGTTTTCTGGCAAATCGTGTGGGACTGAAGTCACTAAATAAAGACAGTCATTTGAGACTCAGACTTCATATCCTTCAGAAAATGAATGCCAACACAAAAACTTTTATTCTAGCAACTTTCTAAGTCAATAAGACCAGCATTTAAAATGTATCCCTATTTTTGTGCCTTTGCCCCCCCCCCCCCCAATAATAGTTGGCTTTGTCCAGACTATTTGGGTTAAGAGGTTGACAGATGTGGTGTATGTGATACAGCAGATACGTTCTCAGTTTACTGCAGCTTGTTTCAGTGCGGATTATGTTTACAATAGACCTTCCTCAGTGCATTATCTCCGCTGATGGAGTCGGGGTGGGGGGGCAACAAGGATGTTTTATCTGTAAGACTTGTGAGTGTATACGACAACAAGAGGGTTAGGCAGCTAATAAATTAATAAGCAAAGGCATTTTGCATTGTATACCCATCACTGCTGCTACTACTCACCCATGTTTAAGTCAGACACTGAAACTCTCAAATGAAATGGAGACATATTTTGTTCAAATATGCATATACACATATAAGGAGGGAAATAACCATTTATAAGACACCTGCCCATTTCAATGAGAAGGTAGGTCTACAACAAAGATAACATAAGCACACAAAAGTGTTTTCAGTAGTAATTCTTTTCATTGCAAATTATTATTATTATTTCTTTGCTCCCATTTGCGTGCCCTCAGCTGACTATCAGGTGCTCCCCAGGGTGTCTCCTTTGGCTTCATTTCACCTCAACATCCTTGGCATTACCCCTTGGGGCTGGGACCACACAAGTGCAGGATGGGAAGGACGGGTAGATCAGAGCTCACACCCTGCAGTGTCACATACACTGCCCTGCATGACACAGATTTGTTGTATGCCCTAACAGGACAGAATTATTAACATCAAACACAACACATGCATCACTGCATACAATGTCAGGTAGTTCCAGCCCCCCCCCTCCCCCTTCAATGCAGAAATGCTAATGGCATTCTGTCTCATGATTGTGGCACCATTTCTACCACCACAAGGACTTGTCAGATCATCGTCAGAAACTCTTTCCTCTCTCTCAGAGTGGCAAGGTGGCAAAAAGCTGCTCCTTGCTACACCCCCTACTTGGCTCCTGCAGTATCCAAGGCCACTAACCAAACTCATGCTGGATCCCTCTACATCAGGGTTTAGAACCTATCATGCTCTCAGGCCCTTGAGCAACTGTGGGGGGAGTATGTGTGTGTATTTGTCAGAAACACCATCGCCTCATATCAAATTACCCACAGCTCTATCTTGGAGTTCCAGAAATCCAAATTACTCTTAACAAATCCAGCTATTACTTCATTACTAGCTAGAGATCCCCACCAATGTCCCTTAACACCACTGATGGCTGAAATATCAAACTGAATACCTTCTTGCTAAGGGACTTCAATTACCCAAACTTAGACAGACCCACACAGACCTCGAGAAATGGACATGCTCAGCATTTTCTAGAATTTTTTAAAACCAATGCACTGGAGCAAATTGGAAAAACTACCCCATGGATCCTCTAATTTCCTCAACAAGTTCCTTACCGACCTAGCCCATAACTGTATCCTGCCCTGCCATCTCCTTAGTCAGTCATCTATTCCGTCATGCCAAGTGCTACTATGCCAGCAGCAAAATAGTCTATATTTTGGGACTTCACCAGGTCAAGCCTACTACAACTTGAAGAAGACATATCCCAGTTTTCAAACAATCACCAACAAACAGGCTCATCTGAGACAGATGTGCATCCACTTCCTATTGTTACCAGCACCTGAGAAGCTGCATAGAGAAGCTTCTCCTGTTCACCCTAAATATAATGGTACATTCAGGAATAAATGTATCTGGTGGAACTCCTATATTAATAACTGTGTAATGAATGGAAAATATTGATAAGATGCAAGAAATCCACATTCACTTATCTCAACAATACAGAAACATGCCAGCAAGATATTTAAGAGCTCTGTTAGAAAATATAAAGCAGAATACAAACAATGTTGCTGCAACAATCAAAGGAAACTGGAAATATTTATTCAGTTATGTTGGAAATTAAAAAGTAATTCTAACAATTCACTGAACTTATCCATAACAATTGCAAACATTCCAATCCCAATGGTATAGCCAATATATTGGCAGACAAATTTAGTGCTAACTTTAAATCACCTACCAACATTTTTGGCTGCACTATCCCTGTGGTTTTTCCTGAAATCACCTTCTAACAAATTTTAGAAACCCTATCAAAGGCTAAAAAGTAATACATCTATGGAACCAGGTAACATAGCAGGTTGCATTCTCATCAGTAAAAAGTATGCACAATACAAGTCAGTAAACTGTTCTGCCTCAGTCTATCCACAGTATTTGGGCCTGATGGCTGCAGAACAGCCACTGTGACACCTCTACACATGGGTGGCCCCTCTAAAGGCCCAGGTAATCATAGGCCCATTAACCTCACCAGCCTTATACTCAAAGCCTCAACAGAACTCATTTATGCAGCCACAGACAACTTAAATAATCAGTGTAAATTAGTGAGTAGCAGATTATTTTCCTAAACCTAGTAAACATCTTTGAAAAAGTTACAGAAGCTGTGGACAGTGGTCAATCCGTGATTGCTACTTATCTAAAAATGTCCAAGGGGTCTTGACATTATTCCCCATGCTGGTATTATCGAAAAGTAGACAAACATGAAGTAAGTCCCTACATTGTCAGATGGATGGCAAATTGGCTATCCATTGGATCTCAAATTGTGAAAGTAGTACCCTCTCAGAATGTAAAAGTGTAACTACTGGGGTACAATGAGAGTTTTTAATTTGATTTTGTTCACCATGAAAGGCCAATTGGGATTGCATTCTTTATTAACATAGACATATTAACAATGTGCAAGAAAAGAAGCATTTACACCCTTTTACAAAATTCAAATATTTCTGTAAAGTTAAAAAAACAGGTAGTCTTAGACAATCAAAGAAATGCAGAGTATTTACATAATGTTACAAAGCTCAAAAAGTTTTGATACTTTTGTATTATCATAACTGGAAGGTAATACAATGATTGGTTAACTGGGGTTAGTGCCTAAAAGCAGAGGACTTGATGTGTAAGGCAGTTTAGTTCGGATGATGATAGTGAAAGCAGGGAAATGATTAGAGGGCACTTGGGGATTTAGAGATGGCAATATTTAACAGAAGGTAATGAAAGGGGAAAACAAGTAGAACTAGAAAGAATGACAGCAGAGAGTTAAGTGTAAGGAAAACAAATTATGGAGAGGGACATGTTGGTAGCACAGAGGAAAGGGGAAAAACAGATGAAAAAAAATAGAAATCAACATATGGATAAACTACCGCTATATGGTTTGCTTTTCACCAGGTGATGTTTCAGTGCAGCTTTCAAGTGTTTTACATTGCTCGTTTGCCTGCCACTACTTGGAAGGTTGTTCCATGCTTTACAGATTCTAACAGAGTACAGCGAGTCACTGTATGAGTTACTGGATTTGTAGGATCCAGCTAGTTTAAGTCCAAGTTTCTATTTGGCATATGCCAGTTGAAGAGGTTGACCAGTGAGGGTGCATTAAGTGGGTGGTGTAGTATCTTGTGCTCCATGAGTAACTGGGATAAAGATGTGTGTTGCGGGAATTCAAGTCAGCTGAAGGTGTTTAGGGCTTTGCAGTGGTGGAGGCTGGTTGGGAAGCTGCATGTAAATTTACTAACTTTATTGTAACACTGCTCCAGTTTATGTTTGGTGGAAGATTTGTAGATATTGTTGAGGCATATGGGTTAGCTGCTATTTTCTTACTATGATCATTTAGAATGTGTGCTGCTCTACATAGCGAATCTTGCTTGATGTGAGGTTTTTTTTGTTGACTGAAGAGTCTATATGAAGATCAAACTTTAACTTGTCAGTGATAATGTCTAGTAATTTAGTACTGGTGACGTGTTTGATTTTTGTGTTGTCTGAGGACAGAATATTCAGATTAGTGGTATTTTCATTTATATTTTTCAGAGAATAAAACAGTTTGCTTTTTTGAGGGGTTTAAAAGCAGATGAGATTTCTTTAGCCATTTTTCCACAGACGTGAAATTATCTTGTGTAATCATTTTTAAGGTGGACAGACTGGTGTCTAAGCTGACTAGTGTTATGCAGACACTCAAGCCAATATTCCAAAAGTGGGGCTGACCAAGTCTGCTGATAACTGCAAGCTGGGCACCATTACCCATTCATCCACTGATACTAAATTGCTCTGACAAGGACTGGAATATGCACATAACCAGTCTACTGAAAACAGTCTCAACAAAAAAGTGCTGGCTGGATCTTCAGAAAAATATAGCTATTCCCATCACTAAGGTTATAAGTTTTGCTCCTCCTCTTTTGATAGAGACAGTCATAAGACACTGGGTGCGTATGTCGGTAACTGTCTCTCATTAGACCATCATGTTTCCACCCTAGTCAGGAAATCCTTTAATCCTGTTAATTTCCAAGGGAATATCATCAAGATCCAAAGCCATCATCTTAACACCATACTATTACCTTATCAGGCCTATCATCAAATACATTGTCCCCATAGCTCTCAACCTTTTAGCACAAGAAATCTGGACAAAGCCTAAAATAACGGGGGGGGGGGGGCTAAAAATAGGGACATATTTTAAATATTGCTCTTATACACTTAAAGAAGCTGCTAGAATGTTAGGATTCATGTTAGCATGCATTTTCTCAAGGATATGAAGTCTGAAACTCAAATTCATGCCATTATTTAGTGACTTCAATTCTCAGTGATATGCCAAAAAACTAGAAATTTTATGAGAAAATAAAAACAAAAATATGGGGCAAAAATCTGGACATTCTGCAAAAATCTGGACAGTTGAGAGGTATATTGTCCTCTTCTGCGTGTACAAATCTAAGTATATTGCTTAACTGGAAAAGCCTTAATGATTTTTAATCAGGAAAATTAAAGACCATAACTTCTTTATAAATCCCAAGAGTGTAGCACAATTCACTTTATACTCAACAGCCCATCATCTGCTCTGATGTGACCTGTTCCTTGCTTTTTGAGACATGAAATTCAAAATCTTAGTTCCTCCTATTTTTTCACAAACACAGTGACCCTACAAACACCTATGCTAGGGATCAAGAACTACAGCAATAAACAAGCAAGACTTGCTAGAGGGATAGTTTTGTTACTCAACGCATTCCTGGCCTGGGGAATAAGTTACCACCACAGATCAAGTAAAGTACTGCAGAGGGATAGGTTTGTTACTCAATGCATTGCTAGCCTGTGGAATAGGTTACAACTACAGAGCAAGCAAAGTACTGCTCTGTCTACCTTTAAGGTGAACCAGGATGACTGTACAAGTAGACAAAAACATACACCAGGGTTGTCATGTATGACCCTGCTCAGTTTGGGAGATTAGCACTATGATTTGCTTGTAAACAGTAGCTAGACCTTTTACATGTTCCTGCTTAAAGGTGTACACGTCTAGGCATCACATAATTCCTGTAATAGATTTTCTAGTATTGTTCCTATGTTTCTTATAGACAAACTGTCAGTGCTCAATCCCCTCTATGCTATGGAGCTGGGGTTTACTGCAAATTCTGTAATGAAATGCATAGCACACATGACTGCTACCACTGATCTGAGCCTGCCCTGCAGTGCACCCAAAATGGAACAAAGGGATTTCATACTACCCCACTCCGTTCCATAAATTCACAGTTTTATTTTCTTTATTGGTATAAAGCAGTTCATTTTTTCTTTATAAAACTCTGCATACCTTTCATGTTCATACTTCCAAGAACCTGCATCACACACACACACACACACACACACACACACACACACACACACACCCTTCACTTATGCCTTAAGACATACTCTAATTAATTTATGTTCCTTAACACTTTCTACAAACTACAGACACAAATCCTATTAAAAGAGTTTTTTGACCTAATGCTACAGCACGCCAATGTATCGTTTTGCATTCATCATCACAAATAAATCAACACAATATTAATTATGAACCATTAATTAATTATATTTTTCCCCTATATTCTTTCCTTCAGTTGCAAAGGTTTGACAGCTAAGCAGCACCCCTACCCATTTACAGAAACCTTCCAACACATACTTAGGAAATTAAAATCAGACTCCATAAGATTTCCAGTCTTTCTGTTAAAAAAAAACTGTTTAACTTCCACTTTATCAAATATCCCATCTCACAAACCTCTTTAAATGTTTCTGCCTGTTCTTCACTTATTAAATCTCACAATATTTTACCTGTCCCTCCTGGCAAACAAGTCCCACAGCTTTTCCGTTCCTGTTATTCCTTATTCTATATGATTTTTCCTGTCTATAAAAATTGCTTCCTATTATTCTCACACTTAACTCCCTCACCTGTAACATATTAATGTTTTTCATAATGTTCTATAAGCAACACAGACACAGTGAATAAGCCTGCAGCATACATGATGTGTTTATTCTCATTACATTCTAGAAGGAATATGTTCCACATCACAGCCAGCTACCTATACCTAGGCATCGGCATGTATAAACGTATAATTACACATCCTATGCATTAATACACACATCTAGACAGACACACATACAGACAGACACACATACATACACACACACACACATACACACACACACATACACACACACACACACACACACACACACACACGCTTATCTCACTGATCTTTTTAAATTAACCTTTAGCCTTAGTTCTACACTAGGCATGTCATGGACTCAAACCCGATGCAATCATTTCTTCACATTCAAAAGACATTTTAACAAATATAGCTTCTCAGTCTTTAACATCATAAATGAGTTTTGGACTGATCATATACCTGTTGGGATCATATACCCGTTGAGTTTCTTCAATCCAATTCCAAACCTGGAGAACTTGTTAGGACCGCTCATTCTGGACATCTGATCTCTCTTTACAGAACGTTCCTGCTGCACTATAGCTTTTCCTGGGGACAAGATACAGGAAGCCTCTCTCTTCATCATTTGACTAACACAATTTTCACAGTTTTCATTTTCTTGTGGTGGTAATATTTCTGGTTATAAATTAATACTTCTGGCTGCACCTTCTCCTTCAGTTTTGGCATATCTTTTTTATACAAACATCTGAAATTCCTCCTGTGTCTTTTGTCCTTCCTCACAAAGATCGTAGTTCAGATGCTTGAACAGCTACTTCAGCTTCAGAATGTGAACTTTATCATACATTTTGCGCTCTTACATTATCCCCATCATGTAAGTCAGGCATTCTCCGATTCTGTATTACATTATCACCAGCATCAGTATCTGGCATTCTTGAGGAACTTCCATTTTAATAGCATTTCTGTCTCTGCTGATTTCTTTTCAGTATTTCTTTTACTTCATATTGACTTTCCAGCATCAATAAATAGATGAAGTAGGTCATTTGTTTTTTTAGCCTTCTGCCCATTAATGACTAAGATGATGACAGGCTGTATCTCTGCAGTAGTATATTCGTATATTCCAAAACTGAGTGATGACCCTGTTGCAACTGCTTTTTCTCTCGAGATTTTTCACTGTCTAGAAAGTTCTCTCTACTTGACTTTTGGACTGCAAACAGCTTTATTTATTTTATTTTATTTTACATTTGTTTACTGGGAAAGTACAACTGGATACAGGTCCTTTTTCAGCGTAGGCCTGGGAAGAAAAGCTTCTCATTTACAACAGAAGAGTTGTACAAAATTTCAAAACATTATACCAGAGAAGTAACACATGCATACAGATTAATACACACAGTGAGTTCTTAATACATCAATTTTACACATATAGACTAAGGTTAATACACATTTCTAATAATAGTAGATACTAGTATTTCTACCACAAAACTTTATGTATGCGCACAACTATGGAGAGAACACAGACAGATCATACTATATTATCAAGGAGAGATAATAGTAAAGTAATGGACCAGTTACTAACTGGGAAAAGTTGCAAGAAGTTTTGGTGGCACAGACTGAGTCACACTAATGTGAAGGAACAGATAGTGTGGAGATGATAAGTATTGGGAAGACAGGATAGAGGAGTTAGACAGCAAGGGGGTATGCAGGAAGGCACTCATATGTTATCCAGGATTGGTGCATAAGCATAGCTTTGTATTCAATAAATGGGATTTTAGTCTCTTTTTAAACTGCAGAGCATTTGTAGATGTCCGTATATCTGTCGATAATGAGTTCCAGATTTTGGCTATGCATGCTGAATACAGGGAATCTCCAGTGGCATTACTGGATTTGGTAACTTTTAAGAAGGATTTATTATTTGAGGGTAAAGACAGACTATTAGTGTAGGGGAGCAGAAGGTTTTGTAGAGCAGGGTTTTTTCAGGTTGATTTAGAAGTGTATGGACCAAAGTAGGTTGGTTATAAGTTAAGAACTGGGGTAGTTCTATCCAGTTAAGTTGTTTGAGTACAAGGCAATGGTGTGTTCTAAATTTAGAGCCTGTTGCAAACTTTACAATCTTATTATAGCAGGTATCTAACTTTGCCAGGTCTGTTTTTTAGGTTTGTCAGCACGGGTGAAACATACAGGAGTGTGGAGATCAGTTGTGTTGTTGCAATGGTGGTCTTTGTGCTACTGGTTATGTATTGCCTATTTCTGTAAAAATTACCAAGTTTTTTTTATTTACTTTCTTGACTATCTGGGCGATGTGTAGGTCAAATTTCATAGCGCTGTCAATAACAACACCCACAGGTTTAGTCTCGGAAAAAGGACAGATGGCGGTATTGTTTATAGATGTGTTCTTAAAAAGAGAGAGGAGATCTATAGCTCTAGTGGGTTGGAATATCATGAGTTTGGTCTTACTGGGGTTTAGAATAAGTTGACCTTCAGAAAGCCATGTTTCAGCTGCAGAGAAGGATTGCTGTGTTAGCAGTTGTAGCTGTTGGAGTGATGATACAAGCACATATTAATGTAAAATCATCCACATATCAGACCAGGGAGGCATGCAGGGTAGCAGTGTGTAAATTGTTAGTAAAAAGTGTCAAAAGGAGGGGACCTAAAATGGAACCTTGTGGTACACCTAGAGTATCAGGCAGTAGAGATGTACTTTGTTGACATTTTATAGCTTGCTGGTGCTCTGTTAAGTAGTCTTTAACCAAGTAAGTGTAGACTGACTAAAGTTTAGTTCCAAGAGTACTTCTATAAGTTTGTTATGAGAGATGGTATCAGGTTCATAGGATGATACTAGGCCGAGGCCCTTATAAGCCTTGCCAGAATTTTGCCCATGTTCCCTCAAAGTCAGCACCTGTTTCCCCTGTCCAGCATGGACACAGGTAGGATCCCAAGGGTATATTTTCTGTTTCGCATCCAGTCATCCAGGTTCCTCTTAAAGAGGGCTAGAGAGGTACTCTGCTTGACATGGAGAGGGAGTCTATTCCACAGACAGGGGGTAGGTTTTGGGACAAAAATCTATCCCGCCAACAAGTTCTATTAATATCACAGACCAGGTTAAGGCCTTACATGTGGGTTGCACAAATGGAGTTTGTCTTATGGATATGCAGCAACTCCATCAAGGCTGGGTCTGAAATGGCCTTGTATGCCAAACAAGGGTCACCTGTGATCAGTCTGTATGAGATTGAGTAGAGGGAAAGGGCTTTTAGCCTATTTGCATAGGTGTTTGAGACCCTGGAACTTTCTGGTCAGGAACCTCTGTGGTCTTTCCAACTGCTGCATGTGCTTGGCAAGGTACATGCTGAAGGGGTCATTGTACTTGATAATGGGTCTGATAAGGGATGAGTACAAGGATGTTATGACCTCTCTGTTCCTGGATGAAATATCCTTATTTATGAGGTGGGCCATGTAGAAAGCCTTCTGTACAACGGAGGCAACGTGGTGGTCAAAAGATAGGCTGCTATCAACCTGTGTGCTCAAGTCCCTCAACTGACTGCATGCTTTGTACATTGTTATTAATGTGATAATTAGTGGGGATGACATTTTTACAAAGGGGATAATGATGCATTTCTTGACATTCAGTTTGAGGCCATGTTTCTGGTACCAGTCATTAGTTTGGGTATGGCCCTCTTGGGGGATGTTCACATCACTAGGGGAATTTAATACAGCACCCAGCTTGCAGTCATCTGCATACTTGGTCAGCCACAAACCACTGGTTTTGGCTTGCACCTCAGAAAAGTATATCCCAAACAGTAGAGGTCCCAAGACTGATCCTTGGGATACACTGCTCATTACGGGGCTACTACTAGAGGTGGCTTCCCCTACTTTGACTGAGTGGATTCCATCAGTGTGCCAGTTAGCTACCCATCTAGTAACATACAGGTTGATGCTTAGCTGGGAGAGTTTACCTATTATGCCCAAGTGGGAATAGTGTCAAAGGCTTTGGCTAGGTCAAGGTCGGTGGTGCGCACTATCTTCCCCTCGGCCATGGCTTTGGTGACTGTTTCAAAGAAGTCAACCAAGTTTAACAGGCATGATCTCCCTTTGACAAAACCAAACTGTGTGGGGTCAAGCGTTTGGAGGTTGCCAATGTCCTTGTTTATAAGGTACATGATAATGCGTTCCATGGCCTTGCAGATCAGGTTAGTTAAGCTGATGAGTCTATAACTGCCTGGGTCAGTTAGTAGACACTCCACTTTTATGTAGAGGGATGACAGTGGCTGTCCTCCACTCAGCTGGGATGAAGCTGGTGCTCAGGCTTTGGCTGAATAGGGTGTCTAATGGAGCTGAGAGCTCATGCCTGAGTTCATGTAGGATACAGCCAGGGATATCATCGGGTCCCATGGAGACTATTTTTTGCTTTGAGAGGACATTATGGACCTGCTCCCTGATGATGAGGGGAGGTGGGCAGGTGTTGGGGATGTCCTGGTTTACTTATGGGGGGACAGGGGAGTGAAGTTTTCAATGAACCTGTCTACCAGCAGGTTGGCTATATCTATGGTGTTTGTGAATGTGGTGTTATTGACCACCAGTTCTGAGCAGATTTGGGTGTTGTCTTTGAGACTGCGGACATATGTGAAGAAGGCTTTGTAATTGTCCTTGGTGAATGTGGCCAATTTGGACTCAAAGTTAGCCTTAGAGGATTTCACCAGTGACCTTATTTGCTTGTTCAGACAAAGGAGAGATTGTTTCCACCTTGGCACCTGCTCCTTCTTGGCCCTGGACAGCATTTTTTCCTTCTATTACAGTTTGTTTATTGCTGCTGTCCACCAGACAGGTTTACTCTTCATTGAGGAAGATGATTTGGTCCTGATAGGTATTGCTGAGTCCATACAGCTATGTAGGTGCTCATATAGTTTACACTGAAGGAAGGCTTGACAACAACACTCAAGTTGAAAGCAGGCTTTATTAAGCAAATTCAGGAACATAAAGGCAGGAATAATCCACACAGCGTTTTTGTCAGTTAAAAACAGACTTCATCAGATAAAGCAAGTGCAATGGTGCTGCTTGTTAAGTACTAAACCTCATTTTGATTAACCAATAAGTAAATGCTTTAAAACTTTAATAATAATAATATGATCCATAAAAATAATACTAAAAACTTTATTATTTTTATTGATCATATTATTTGAGTGTTAAAGTTTTTTTTTTGTTTTGTTTTGTTCCTAATTTCATGATAGCTGGTGAGTTTTGCTGGATTTATTCGCTGTCTAAGTAAAAAAAACTGGAAGATGATCGCTGAGACTATCTGCATGACAACCAGCATGTAAATACAGAGAACGTCTGTTTGTTAATATCCAATCAAGGATGGAGTGCCTACAAGATGTTTTACCAGTTCTAGTGGGGGCTTGTATGACTTTATAAGTTTTAAGTGATTTGAAAGGTTTTGTGAGTTACAAGTATTCCAATCTATGTTGAAGTCCCCCATAATGGCTGTTTCCTGAGGAAGAGAGTTTGAGGACCAGTAGAGGATGTGTTCTAGGGTGGAGATACCTGGATGTATATAGGTTCCAACTAAGTTTAAATGGTCTGGGCATTATGCACATGATTTCCCAATCATGCACAAGTCTTCTGAATTTCTAATTTTAATACAGTGAACCACTCACTGTCAGATGTAGCATCACATATCCCCTATCTCAATAATAAAGATTTTAATGCATTAATCACACAAATTTACTGTATCTGTCAGTTTGGGTATTTAATGGTAATTGGAATAATAACTTGGAATAATATACAAGGCTTCTTTGAACTGAAACCAATTTTTACTAATCTGCTTCACGGAAGACTTGGTCTTAGGTGTACTAACATCTCTTCCTTTGCATTGCTGTTTTATTATGAGCTGCAGATGGAAGAACTCTGCACTTATGGCTGTAAGTCAGCATTCCTGGCCGATACATTACATATATTACATATTTTGTCTTTCTTTGACAATTACTATTCCAAAATGTGAATCATACATCCTTCTCAAGAATGTGTCTTTGCAATTGGGAGTGAACTATTATTCTGACAGCTTTGAATGGCTACTCCATGAGTCTTCAAGCCATAAAATCTCAAAAATCAGTTGCACACGCTTTTCAGAATAAGATAAGTTACTGTCTGCACCCTGCTGTGTACTGTTTTAGGGACTTTTCCCCTTCCTCAATGTTCTATGATTGCAGTGTTGTTATATATGACATCAGCAATAGGGGCCTACCAAATGCAAAAAAAAAAAAAAAAAGCTTGTTTCAATCTGTGCACTTACATTGTAATTAATGAACAGTTTTTGAGGTTACAAGCACAAACGCTTGTGATGCTAGGGCTCTGTTACAATGTCTCATAACAAAGATACTTTGAACTAAGCACTGAAACCAGTCAGGGGAAAGGCAAGAGCTACAATTCAGCTCTCTCTTATAAGCATTCTTTAAAAATTCTCAACAAGATGAGGTAATTAGCTTATTCATAAATGTTTCTGAATCACTCTTTGTTCTCCTAATACTTGTGCACTTTTGCCTAATAGTTAACCTTATCTTCTAAGTACTCAACCATTTATTTCTCTCCCTCTCTCATTAAGCGCTTCAGTTCTTCACAAAAAAAATCTTCTCTGCTTGTCTAAAAACATCTACAGCTTGTTGTTTTTTTCACATAACTTTATAGTAACTCTCCAGTCTATTTTCCATATAAGAAAAAACTGAGCAATGTCTCTTTTTGCACATGAACACCATTCTACTACAGAACGGAAGACATGCTTAAAAGTAAACAAGCTTTCAAAAAACAGCTTAATTCTTTAACATCAGCCTCTAATAAACATATCAGAACACTTTCATGTCTTCCACTCCTTTTACCACTTACTGTTACACTACTGTGTTCTAATTACTTACCCTCTTACTGTTTCTAATACTAACCAATCTAAATGCTTTAATCAGCTTTACTATCCTACCAGTGTCATTCTGTACCTTCTTCATCTCTACTCTTTTTCTGCAACATAAAAATCTTAACATCTTTACTTCAATTACATTTTTCAAATACAGATACATCTCAACTAATTAACATTGTTCGACTTTTAGATTTTTTTTAACTTTCACAAGCATGTTAATTGACCTCCATACCTTCCCTTATGGTTTGTGTACAAAAAAATATCTCCTTACATTTCTCCTGATGCATAAACAATATTCTCTGCATTTCCTTCCTTAAACTGATAAGCACATGCGTTATTTTGACCAATACATTCATATTTCTTCCTTTCCATTTTCTTCACTATTATGAAAAACACCTTCCCTTCCTTCTGAACTGCCTCCTTTTAAATATCATTCTCTCTGGTAAAACATGAGTATTTCCCCGTGAATCTCTCTTTGATATCTACCTTTCATACGCTTTTTTTTCATATGTCTGTTTCTATTTTTCTTTCACCTGCATAGTAATCGTAATTTCTTCCTCTGTTTCATAATAATTTTCCAGACTATATTCCTCAATTCATTTCACATTCTTCTCTGATACCCACTTTACCCTCTTCAGGGACACAGGGGACATGCACTTGTTGCTTTGCTATAATAATTTTTAAGGAGATCCAGTCCTGGAAGGGATGGCAGTCCTCTTATTCTATCCAGATTATATTTAGAAATGTAGCAAAAGTTTTGCCACTATGTTTTGCCTTTTACTTTTGCTCCTGGAGCCCCAGGGACAATTGAGCTTTCCTTCTGCCACCTACCAAACAGGCCAAAGAAATAACTTTATAACTGTAAAGTCAAAAAATAAATGTGCTTGTCTTTCCCACCAGGAGCACAACTTTGGTTGTCACGCTACACCCTAGAGAAATTCAGACTATCTACAAACTATTAAGTTCAACCCATTTTTCAACCATTTGCATCCAAAAATACTATACAAAGGGATCTCCATATTTAGTAAACCAATAGCCACATCTTCAGTCTAACACTGACTACCAAATTGTTGCCACCAAGTATTAAGTACACTATAATAATATCTTATGGGATGGTACAATACAGGAAGTTGATGCCTTTGTCCAATACGTAAATGGAATTAGTACCTATTTAAAATGTACGTATAGTAGCAGCAGGACAGGAATAGCAAATTATTCACTTTTATTTCGAGTGGTATTAGAGGATTTAAATCAAGGATATACAGAAAGGACACATTTAGCAATTCATGTTTAGAATACACTAGTTGCCATCCTGCGAGTCAAAAAAGGAGCATCTTGAAGGGCCAGTGCATTGGAGCTTCTAGAATGACATTGGAATACAATGATATGAGAAAGGCATTAGAATACATTGGCACCCTATTTGAGGAAAGGGGATATCCCAGATATTTAATAAATGTTACTGGATATGTATTAAAAGAGTGGAGGAGGAAATATAAACCTCTTCTACGAGTGGGTTTGGAAAAGAACAGATGTGAATTAGGGAAGGGCAAATATATTCAATACAATAGGGCATGTGTGTGAGTACTGCCCATATGCTGAGGAAGTAAAGAACATCATGCAACACAAGTGGAATATTTTGAGATGTGATGAAATGGTATATAGTAAAGTGGGTACAGCACCTAGGTATGTGTATAAGACAGGGTACAATTTAAAATATAGATTTGAAAGAGGGAATACAAGGTTAAATTATGGTACAGGAGATGGACACACTAGAAAGTGTGGGTGGTGTCAGCAGTGTAAAGACATTACAGAAGAGAAAACAATAATATTAGGGGACGTTAACCACACTAAAATTTGGTTCAAGAAGGGGAAATGTCTTTCTCAGCATGCCATATACTTGGCCAAGTGTGTGACATGTCTGAGTTATTATGTGGGAAAAACGGACAAACAATTGAGGAATAGGATATAAAACCATACATACTGTATAAGAAGGAAAGATCGAAATAATGCTTTGTGTAGACATATACAGTTCTATGATGAGAGCCATTCCTTTAAGTCTGGGATACTGGAACAGGTTAAAGGTAACTCTATGTGTGAAAACATTAAGGTTAAATTGGGTGAAAAGGAAGTAAAATGGCAACTTATGCTAAATGCAGTCAAATCACCCAGGTTGAATGATCATATTCCAACCAAGCCAATTTTAGATGCGAGATTATGAATAGGATGTTGAATTAGTGTATACTTGCACATAACAATTGGTGCTGAATATAGGGATTAAAGCTGTAATGAAGTCTGATGAAGGGAGACAATAAGTTACATTTTTAGGTACCTACATTTTTTATGATGGGTACAAATATAAAGTAAATATTAAGTATTAAATATGATGTAAAAATATTAAGAATGGTTTTATAATTTGTTATTTTCTTATGCACATCTTTAAGTAATGGTCATAACATATGTATTTGAAATACGCTGGATAGGGCGAAAGTGTGCTGCTTAGGATGCAATATATTACATAATATATAACAGTACAAGCAGACATATGTGAGCTGCTGAAAACAATGAATATTCATTAGGTCATGTTTTATTAATGATAGAGCTAATTGTTTGTTCAATCCCACTGGAGCTTAATTTTACACATTATACAAGATGGAAATACAAATATACATTTGTTCTGATGAAGTCTGAAGTCAGCAGATGAAAGCGCTTCACCTGTGTATCTCATTTATACAACCTTAAGTGGTTTGTTTTTATTTATTTTTTAATAAAAGTAATTTTTAGTACCAGAAGTGTCCGTGAGCTGTGGCATCTCTTTTAGCATATATTTAGAATATTTTATTTCTTTGTTGGTTATACGCTTTACGTTGGAATTAGTACACTATAACTGTTATACCTAAATTCTCAAACTCCAACTCAATTTCAGATTACAGTTCCACAGCCAACCTTGGCGCGCACAACCCCCCCCCAGCTGAAATATTAGAAAACTGCTTTACAAACAAACACTATCTATACAAAATATGACCTTCTCACTGATAAACACCATGGCTTTAGTTTGAGGTACAGTACTCAGACCACTGACTTCTCTCACTATAGAAATCTTATCTATTACAGACAAGGAACTTATAATTGTATCAATATTTCTTAATTTAAAAAGGTCTTTTGCAATGGCAGACCACAGCGTATTACTACACAATTTATCTGACCTTGATTTCTCGGCAACACAATGGTTCAAGAGTTACTCAAACCAACACATTATTTCCTTATATAACTCTTTCTCACATTACAAGCACACCTTATCCAGAGTCCTCTTAAGGCTCAGTTTCAACTCGTCTACTACTTTCTCTATATATAACTGATTTACTTTGGGACTTACTTTATCTAAATATAACCATGTATGCAGATGATATTGTCTTCACCTCTGCACATAAACATAACCCTTTGATGACTATAATATTACAACCTCAAGTCACCTCCATCTGGAACTACTGTCATGGTTTTTGGTTCACCTACCAGACTTACCTACATGTCACTTCTACAAATATATGACCCTCAAGGGGCCCCCCATTTTCCTATTACAAAGGCACAAACATCCAAGGATCCTACTTGATGACCCGCTCTCTTTTCACAATCGCATCAACATCATAACCTTTAAAGTTAGTCAACAATTAAAATGATATGTATAACTGTGTCAAGCCATTGCAATAAATATTTTGATCCATATAGGAGTACATCTCTTATTCCTAAAAGCCAAATTCTCAAGGCACAATATGGCATAAATCCAGACCACCAGAAATATATATACATACATACATATATATATATATATATATATATATATATACACATATATATATATATATATATATATATACATACACACATATATATATATATATATATATATATATATATATATATATATACATATATAGGGGTTCACTACATAATCTCAAAATTTTGAAATATCGAATTTTAAAATCTCAAGACTATATAGCAGAAACCCCGAAATGCCGAAAGACCAGAAGCACGAAATTCAAAATCCCGAACGTACAACACATATGCATCACAGATATACCCATACACACAACTTCCCCCCACAATGAAACATATCATCCTACACTACAGATAAGCTGAGGAGCAAGCCCCCCTGCACCCTCCATGTGAGGGGCTGCACCCCCCACACCCTCCTACTTAAATATACTAACTCCGAGATTGCACAAACAGACACACAGGGGACACTCACACCCACACATTTTACAGTCCCTCACACACACACACACAACACAGTCACAACACACACTAACACACTAAAGCTACTAACCAACCCATTTACACATAGATACTCACCTGGACTTCCACCTATCCATCAACAAACCGCAACACCAGAAGCACTACTTCAATATCTCCGAACATCGGGATTGTGAATTTCGTGCATCTGGTCTTTCAGTATTTAGGGGTTTTGGCTATATAGTCTCCAGATTTTGGAATTCGATATTCCAACATTTCAAGATTATGTAGTGATCCTATATATATACATATATATATATATATGTATAGAGAGAGAGAGAGAGAGAGAGAGAACTGCCCTGGATATCTCAAACTTGTGTAACACAACACAAATTCAAACAGAAACAAGAAAAAGTGGAGTCACTGGATCCTTCTTACGAATCTTTAATACCACAGGTTAAGCGCTTTCAGCCAAAAACTTTGGCCTTCTTCAGAACAAACAACTCAATAAATGCTACCCTTTTATATAAAATGGTCAGAAAATCTTAGCCAATCACATCTCAATTCCAGTCAATTAATTACCAAAAAACAAATTAAAAAACATTCACCTAAAGCCATTCACTTAAACATTCACATAAAAATGGGGGGGGGGGGGGGCAAACTACACGAGAACATATTTCTTAAATAAAACATTTAAAATAAGAGTCCTATTTGCATTTGTTGTAGTATGCCTTTCTTTTTAAAACTGCTTTGTAGTTAATTCTATTATTCAGACCTGGTACTCTGCATGCATCCAACAAAATCTGCCATTTCCCTATAGTCAAGTTCCCCATCTCTGTCTCCATTAAAGTCCTGGGGAACATGATCAATAACCCCAAAATGAAATTTAACTCCATTCTTATCACCTACAAATGTAAAGATGTGCTTGTAAAGGGCATTGTCCAAGTTGTTCTTTTTTATGGCATAATAGTGTTTGTAAATTCTATTTTTTAATTGCCCGCTGGTCTTTCCAATATAGAAAAAAGAACAGACCGAACATTTTGCCATATACACCACATAAGTGGATTTGCAGCTAAAAGTGCCTGGAACCTTCCAATGCCTTTTTTAGGGGCAAACTTCAAAAGATGGCCCTTCTGAAATATATTTGCAAAAATTGCAACTTTTGCACTTAAAGGTACCTCCGCCTTTATCGACGCCTTTATTGTGCCCACTTTCCAACATTTCTTTGGAATTTCTTGCTCTTTTGTTGACAAAAAGGGGTGGATCTCCTACAACTGCCTTTAAATCACTGTTTGATGCTAAAATTCTCCAGTTGTTGGATATATAATGTCTTTACTTTCTTAACTGTCTACGGTGAACATTAACAACATAGAAGTAACCCAATCTTTGTCACTTTGCATGTTTCCTCTTGTATCCTTCCTTGTTACAATTGGTGTTCAGAACCTCATTTACTATTTCAGGGGGATATCCTCTGTTTTTAAACCTACAATGTAGCTCTTCCACTAAATAATCTAACTTTGTTTCATCACTTGTAATCCTATTTAATCTTACTAACTGTCCTTTTATAATATTGTACTTAACATAGGTGGGATGCATACTAGAGTAATGCAACAAACCATTGCTAGCTACATTTTTGTAACTGATAACCGGCCCTAAAATATCCTTCCCTTCTTCTTTCAAAACTTCTATGTCTACAAAACAAACTTTTGAATTCTCCCAACCACCAGTGGATCTAAAAAAGAAAGTACTGCTGCTCATGTCTTCTAAGAATTTGGAGAGTTCAGACTCTGTTCCCCTCCAAATAAAAAAGGTCATCGATAAAACGATAATAAGTTACAATCTTTTCCCTGTTGACAAGCTTAGACATGATGTTGGTTTCTCAATACGCCATGACCAAATTGGCGTAATTGGGAGCCATCCTTGCAACCATTGTCACACCCTTAGTTTGTAAAAAGTACTGGTCAAAAACAAAAAAATTATACGAAAGAATGTTGTTAATACATTCCAACATAAACTTACTTTCCTCTAAATCATACACCCCACTGTGAATCAACATATGGCCCATCCATTCTAAACCCACTTCGTGAGGAATGCAAGTATATAATGATGCCACATCCACTGTAACCAAAAAATACCATCTCTACTTTAATACTCTTAATTTTACTTAAAAAAAAATCAAAAGAATTCCCAATGAAAAACTCTGTGTTTTGAACTAACTGAAGCAAAGTCCTGTCAACGAATTTGGAACAAGGTTCTAACTTGGATGCCAGTGAAGAAACAATGGGCCTATGGGGGAAACTGCTCATCTTTGTGTATCTTTGGGATACCAAAATGATGCCCTATCTTAGGTTTGTCAACTTGAAAAAAATCAAACATGGTTTTAGAAATTATTCCTTCTCTGAAAGCATTCTGAAACCATGAATCTATTCTTTTGTATGCCTTGAAAACATCTACCTTTGATACTATTTTATATGCAGATTCATCTTCTAAGAAAGTATAGATGCCCTTAATGTAATCTTCCATGTTCACTATAACCACAGAACCCCCCCCCCCCTTATCAGCACGCATGACCCTAATGGAACAATCGTTACTAATGGAGTTAAACATACTTTGTTCAAATGCAGTCATGTAAAATAATTTTCTTTTACTTTTTTTACTCAATAAATCTCTAATTTCCACCTCACACAAGTCTTCAAAAGCCTTGATTGTTGAATGTAAAGGCGGATTAAAAACACTGGGTACAATAAAATCCCCTTTGGTTTGCCCTCATGATTCAGTGGCAAAGTCAAAAAGGAAGCCAGCACCGCATGTGGTAAAAAAGCATCAATTTAATGTATAACAATACACATAAACTAAAAAACTAACAACACATAACAAAAAAAACTCCTAGGTGTAGGGTAACAATCCAAAAACACCTGAACCAAACCGGTTTTGGCCAGATTGCCTTCTTCAGGGAAGTGCTATGAATGCTGAGTTTATGAGACCCACTTATAAAGACATAAAGCTGCCCAACAAAATATCCCATTGGATAATACTTCATACATTAATAATGTTCATTCAAGCTTGGGGAGAACAAACCCCCCCCCAATTTAATTATCCATTTCCTCTCTCTAATGTTTAATATGGAGTGCCAACTTGATTTGTCCCTACATTCACCCTTAATACAATCTACAGTCGTGAACCTAAACATTGCATCTATGTGCTTTAAAGTATGTTTATAAAGTGCATTGGACTGCCTTTTGTTTCTGATGTGCTCACCTATTCTAAATTTCAAAGGCTGTGACGTCTGCCCTATGTAAAAGCAGAACATGAACAGGTGGCCAAATAAATCACCCAATAGATACTACAATTAGCAAAAAAGTTAATATTATACACATTAGATGTCTTTTGGCTGGTGAATTCAGTAGTTTTAAAGACCCTATGACAATGTGAGCAATGCCCACATGGCATGCAGCCCCTCAATATGTCACCTGTAAGTGTCCTTTGAACATACAAATCCCTATTATGGCCAATTCCTTTGTAATGAGAAAAATGTGAACCTAAAGTGTGGCCCCTCTGAAATGAAAAAGAACATCTATCTACCAAACAACTTGCAAGTCTCTCATCCCCCATCAAGATATTCCAATATCTATCGATGGTCCGCATAAAGGCATTGGTATTTCTGCCAAAAGTTGTCACAAATCTAACTGAGGAATTACTCCCTGAAGATCTCCTCTGATATTGTAATAGACTGGGTCTGTCCTGACTCGTGGCCCAATTACATGTCCCCATAATGTTACCAGTTGGATAGCCCCTATCCCAAAAACGAGAAATAAGATCCTGTTTATGTTGATGATAAATCTGGGTATCAGAGCAGATTCTTTAGACACGGAGGAATTGAGATTTAGGTATATGCCGGATCACATGTTGTGGATGGAAACTACTAGCATGAAGGAGTGAATTGTATTGAGGAAATTTCCTATAGATTTGAGTGTCTAAAGTGTTGTCTGACTTCTGACTAACCAGGACATCCAAAAAGGTGATCTGAGTTTTACTGAAATGAACTTTAAACTCAATATCCCATTTGTTTCCGTTAAGGTAGTTCACAAACTCCTCCAGGTAAATAACATCAGATTTCCACACAAGTCAACAATTGTCGAGGTAACACCTCCAGATATCTATTTCATCAATACAGAGATTGTGGCTGGAGTTCTAAATTAATTCCTCTTCTAAATAGGCCATGAAAAGATTTGCATATATGGGTGCAAAAGAAGCACCCATAGCTGTTCCCTGTATCTGCAAAAAGCATTGGTCCTGGAAGTAGAAAACATTCTTAGTCAATACGTGTTCCGCTAGATCAACTAAGAAGGTGTTAAACCCAGGTCTATATAATTCAGATACATCCAGTCAATGTTGCAGGGCCATCAAACCAGCCCAATGTGGGATGTTGGTATAAAGGGACGTAACATCCAGGGTACACAAAAGCCAATCAGCTTCCAACTGAGAATCAGATATAATCCTGAAAAATTGTGTCGTGTCCTGGATGTGTGACCTGACCAGGGCCAATAGTGTTTTCAAATAATAAATCAAATATTCTGAAAGGGGTTCTGTAAGGGAACCATTATCTGACACTATAGGTCTACCTGGTGGACAAACAGGGTCCTTATGTATCTTAGTTAAAAGGTAAAGATATTGTTTTTAGGTGCCTGAACTGTAAGTTGTGTCAAGTCCGAATTGGTAATGATACCCTCTTCCTTGGCTTCCCTTAAAAAAGTATCAATGGCCAATTTGAACCCCCGTAGTAGGATCCAAGGGCATCCATGTATAGTACCTGCCATCCTTAAGTTGTTTATGGGCCTCAACCGGGTAGGTGGCCCAATCTTGAACCGCAACCACCCCTCCTTTATCTGCTTGTGAAAACACAATATTAGTATTGTTCTTAAGTTTATCAATACATTGCATCTCATTACGAGTAATGTTATTGGAAAAGGAAAAATCATTGTAGTTATTAAAATGGAGATCTTTGAGAACATTGTGTAAAAAGATAGAAACAGTAGGTGACATGGGAGGCATGAAAGTAGATCTTTGAAATTTAAAGCCCACAGATGTATTGGGCGCACTGTCTTCAAAAAAATAATCTGAGCTTCAACAATCTACAAAAATCCATAACAACTTTAGCAAAAGAATGTTCAGGGACAAAAAAAACTGGCACAAAACTTAAACCTTTATTCAAAACATTAGTTTCTGTTTCAGATAGGACCACTAAAGATATATTATGTACATTCATACAAGGAACTATTGTTGCTTCATCAACCTGAGTAGTCCCGCTAAACTGCTTATGGAATTTGTGTTTCCACCCCCGCTGTGAGTCCTGGCCCTAAAGGATATCCCAGATTACTTATTTTTGGATCAGGTAACTCAACTGTGTGGTATGCATCTACATTTGTATTGGAGGAGGATTCTTCACCAGAAGTGTAACTTGGGGTATCTCTATTCCTTTTCAGAATAGGTTTGGGTCTTTTTCTCTTGGACATAGAGGGTTTCCTATCAGAGAGGTTAAACTTCACATTCTTGGAGTATTCAAAGGGTTTACCTCTTTCATAATCACCAAGGTCCCTACTAAACTTCTTTGTTTTCTTGTCTTTTAGGGTCTGCTCCAGGCCCAAAAGATCATTACTTAACTGATTCAAACAAGATTTGTAGCAAGATAGTGACTCAAACTGATAGCTGTGAACAAAGGGACTCCACTGTCTGTGTATCTTGTTGGACTGTAAGTTCATAGTATGCTAACGCATTAACAAAGCCCATAGAGGCCTGTTGCTGTACTTGTGCCCATTGTTCAGCTAATACATCATCCACATTGTGAACAAATGGTTGTAATTTGGCCCTCAGTCCCCTAGGGGTAATCTGCTTATGTTGATATGCCTTGAAAAGTCTCAAGTGCCAAACGTTAGTTCTAAGATGTTTCATGCATTTAGTAAGTTAAAGGAATGCCTCATTGCACAGACTGACCGGGTCATTCTCAATAGGACTCGAGCCCATATGAACATTGCCTGGTTCTAATCCAAACACCTCCAAATTGTCCCTATCTGATGATAAACCCTTAAGTGAATGTTTTTTCATTTGTTTTTTTTGGTAATTAATTAATTGGAAATGAGATGTGATTAGTTAAGATTTTTTGACCATTTTATACAAAAGGGTAGCATTAATTGAGTTGTTTGTTCTGAAGAAGGAAAAAGTTTTTGGCTGAAAGCGCTTAACCTGTGGTATTAAAGATTCATGAGAAGGATCCAGTGACTCCACTTTTTCTTTTATATATATATATATATATATATATATATATATATATATATATACATATATACATATATATATATATATATATATATATATATATAGCTGTATGTGTATATATACACACACATATATATATATTGATATAGATATATAGATTTTTTTTTTTGCTTTATAAGCCTAGCCTATCATAAATAGCATGACTGTACCTCTATCCAGATAACAGAATGTCTTCGCTCTTGCAGCAAGATCCACCTACTTCCTTGACACACTCACTTCCAAACAACTGAAAGAGTAATTTCATCCTCTTAACAATAAACTGAGTTCATGAATCCTCATATAATCTTTCCAGCTCCAGTAATCTCCGACTAAACAGATCCCACTTTCCACTGCTTTATGGGAAAGATCTTTCACAAAACTAGCCTCAGAATCCTGGAACAGTCTAACTAGTTATACTACAGCCTTACAGAATCTATCATCATGATCACCATCATCATCAATCCCGTTTTCTACATGGAGTTGCATTGTCTTGTCAACTGTCATCACCTCTCTCTTGATTCAATGCCACTCTCCTACCTTATTCAACAGTCATGTTGGTCTGTTGCAGGTCTTCTCTAATACACAATCCATCCATTCCTCCTTTGCTGAACACCCTCGTTTTCTCTTGCCTTCTTCATGTCTGTCCCAAATCGTCTTCACCAGACTGTCTTCTGCTTTTCTGCACGTGCCCAAACCACCATAATCTGTTCTCTTTGACTTTCTCTGCACTTGAGGCTACTTTGGCTTCTGCTCTGATGTCTTCATTTCTTCACATGTCCCATACTGGGTATCCCATACTGTGTATCCTAATACCAGTTTCAAGAAGTTAATCTCCATCACTTCTAGCTTCCTCAGCTGCTCTGCCTTTACTGCTGAGGTCTCTGTACCGTACAGCTGTGTTGGTCGCACCATTGTTTTGTACCCTGTACTTTTCAGCTACTTTGGCATTCCTGTGTATACATTACCCTTAACAGCTTGTGGCAGTTGACTGCAGCCCCTCTGACTCTAACTTTCACCTAATTCAAACTTTTCTTCTTAACCAACCCTCCCAGATACCTGAAGCAGTTAACTTTTTCCACTATTTTTCCTTCCATCTCAATTCTCAGCTTCTTCTAACTTCCCACATCTCAGTTCTCAGCTTCTTCTGACTTTCACATTTGCTGCCATTACAACTGTCTTATCTGTACCCAGTTTCATCCACTATGCCTTAAGTTTTGCATTCCATTCCCCTATCCTTCGATTAAGTTCTTGCACAGTCTGCCTCTAATGCCATATGGTCTGCATACAGCAGTTTTGTTGATCTGTCCCCTCCAGCCTGTTTGCAAATGTAGTCCATCACCAGGCTGAACAACAGAGGGCTTAGAGCTGAACCCAGATACACACCTATTCAAACTGAGAACCCCCTCTGACAGTCCAGTGGTCATACATGAGTCATTGGGCCCTTGTACATTGCCTACACTAACCAACATTTCTGGGACTTTGAACCAGAGTATGACTGCTCAAATCAGCTTTCTTTGAACCTTGTCACACGCTTTCTCCAAGTTTAAGAAAGCCCGTTTGGACTCTTCACATCTCAGTTTCTTCTCAACTATCTATCTCACTGCAAACATCAGGTCAGTTGTGCTACATCCTGATCAAAATTTGAACTGTTTACCTTTCATCTTATTTTCTACTACTGTGTGTATTTGTTTATCAATCACATTTGCCAGTACTTTCATACAGTGTGAGAAAAGTATGACACCTCTGTATTGCCCACAGTTGTGAATGTTCCCTTTATTCTTGCATACTGGCTCTATCATACTTATTCTCCAGTTATCTGGGATATGCTTTTCCCTCTATACTGCTACGACTACCCTCATGAGCCATTTCTCTATCTCGCTCATCTTCTTGATCATATCTGCTGTAACCTCATCTGAGCCTGCTGTTTTCCCTGTCTTAATTTTCCTTAGTGCTGTTCTTAATTCTTTTAGGGTGGACTCCTCCTCTTCTCTCAACATAGGCTGTGTCAGGGTCAGTACACTTTGTGGGTTTTCTTCATTCAGAAGCATCTGAAAGTACTCTTTCAACCTGCCTTTGATTTCCTGTGGAATGATGTCTGACTATCTTCTTTATCTTTCTGTCTTTGTCTTGCAACTTGATAGAATTTCTTTGTGCCATCTACTGAGTCATTTTCCAGTAGCTGCTACAGTGTCCCTGATGCCATGTTCTTTTCTAATGAAACTCTTCTCTAAGCCTGTTTGTTAGCCAACCAGTACTTTTTCTAATCCTGGACTGCCTTTTCTATCTCCCACTTTTTCCTGCACTCATCCTTTCTTTTGACAACTTCCTGGACTTCTGCATTCCACCAACAGTTTTCCTTTCTGCAACATTTCTGTTCAGTAGTCCCCACACATGCTGTTTTGAGGCACTGCTGTTCTTCAACTTTACCCATTTCCTTTCCTACCTGAGGTGCTACAACCCTAAGTATTTCCATGAACTCTAGTGCTTTTTCTCTAGTCAACTTCCAGGTCTTCAGCCTAGTCCCTGTTGACCTTAGAGCCTTCTCTGACCACTGCTTGCAGCTAACTGTTGCAACCAGTGGTTTATACTATGGGCTGACTGTTTAACTTGGGATGACTTTGCAATCACTGATTCTAACCAAAAGCCTTTTCATTACTATGAAGAAGTCAACTTGAGTCACGTGTCTGCCACTTTTGTATGTGATCTTGTGACTTTCTCTTGCTGAGCCATGTGTTAGCCACCATCAAGCCAACTGCCAGACAAAAGTTTAGAATGGCCTCGTCTTCTTTATTCTTTCTTATGAATACTGTTTTATCCTTACGCTGGATTCTGAATGTTAGGAGTCTGTCACTAATTCTGATGACATCCCTCACTGTTCTGAATCCTCTCCCTCACTACAATTCCTACACCATTTCTAGCCTGTCCTCCTCCTGAGAAGTAGACTCTAGATCACATGCAAAATGACTATACCACACTGCCCTTCATCTCGTCTCATGGATACAGAGGATGTCCAGCCTCCCCCTTACCATTATGTCATCCACTTTCAAGGTGCGTCCTGTCAGTGAACCTACAATGAGTGCAGCAATACTTGACATTTTTGGCAGGGTGATCGGTTTTACATCCAGTTTTTGCTCAACAAAGCTATCCCAGATAATCCAAGCTGAGCAAGTGGACACCGGCCTTTCAGTAGCTTATTAACCCAGGGCTGCTGGGCATTATAGCAAGTACATACTGGTCAACAGGGGCACATTTACTCCGCCCATCACTACCATGGGTCCCTGGTTTATGTCAGAGCAGGCTGGGTCCTCAAACTACTTATCACTGGCAAATACCTACACTCATTTTTGGCAACATTAATCAACACAACCAAATCACCTACTGACAAGGCATGTAGTCTGTGATCCATGTTCTCCTAACTAGAGGATAGTCAATGCTTAAAGTGGCTGGTCTATATAACAACTTTTCTGCCTATTGAGTACCATCTAATGAATGTGCTGCTGCCCACAGGTCCATTCTTGGGCGAGTTTCAGAAAAACCCTCAGCAAGTTTTTTTTTCTTAGGAGAAGGGAGGAACCCCACAGAGATATAGGAAGAAAATGCAAACTCCATTCAGGCATAGCCAGAGGTTAGTATCGAACCTTTTGCATGGAAAGTGAAGACTTTAGCCATTATGCCAACTGTACACTAGATCTATAAACATTTACGAAAAGAGTAAAAGATTTCATAACCATGGAATATAAGTGCAAATGCTTCAAAGATGCTGTTTAAGCCACCATATCTTTAGAATAAATCCAACAAATATAGACAATGTTAATTCTACCACTAGACATTCAATTCTTATTGCCAAATTACAGTACATTGTTGTCTGCTGAATGTCTATAACATACCTACTTGTATACATGCTGACTTTACATGTAGTTTAAATCTGCTTATCCACGTTGAGTGTATTGCTTCTACTTTATTTTATGTCTCTAAACTTCTCTCTCACTGCACATATTTTGTATTTGTCTTTTTTTTAACTGTGTATATTTGCTTTGCAATTTTATTATTGTTGTATCAACCTCTTAGCCTGGGTAAAAGCTGAAGAGGGTATTGTACCAGCCCATTAACCCAGATGACAAAGTAAAAATAAGATGTATTTAGCTTGTCCCAAAAATAAAAGAAGCAATGCTGAATACCCATTTTTTGTCCATAGTTTAACATTTTATTTCCACTCACACTCCCACATACTATACTCATTTATGATGGGAATAGGGTCTGACATCACAGTACATTTCATATTATGCCAACTAATAAGAAGCCCCCTGAGATAATGTGTAACAGTACTCCTTACCTACTCCTCCTTGTAGTACAGCCCAAGTCTCAAGTCAGCTAAAGTAATCTGAAAATGGGGTCCCTGCTCATTAAACATCCTGTTCTACTGCTTATGTTCTGCACAATGCAAACATTAATGTAACTCTTGAATTAAGAAGTAACCACAAAACGTAGTTATCTGTTTACATGGTATCCTCAATGCAGTCAAGAAATGATGACGACAAGAGAGTTTAGGATCTAACACCTTGTTGTAATTCACTTCAGTAACACAAACATATCTTGGGTGGCCCATATCCTTAAATAAATGCCAGATTATGACAATTTCTGATGAGCAGTTACCATTTTTTGAGGGGAAACAAGTATCTGAACATAGAAAACTAAAAGCTGTACACTGACATTATTTATAAGTACTTCTATGCTTCATGGACAAACTATTTTCAACTCTAAACACCACCTTGCCTCAACTGCTATATGTTTTTGCAAATTACAAACTGGGATACTTAAAAGATGCATGTCCAACAGCACCAAGTAAAACTGGCAGTAAAAATGTACACATTCATCTATGGTAAGAGTTAAAAAAGACCACCTATAAGGCATATAATCTTTGCCAAACACTAGTGGAACAAGCATATAACAAACAAAAAAAACAAGAGATTAGAACGTAACAGGTGAGAAACAAGAGACAGGAACAAAGATTGACGGGCACATAGTTACAGTAAGTCAGACTGAGGATAACTTGCTGCAGACTGTATAACACAATATTTAGTTACGCTTTTGAGCACCTTACAACCTCAGAACTCAAAAGAAAGGTCTCAATTAATGCGACTTCTTGGCAGAATGCAGTCTGCAGTTACTGACAGTAACACCATCCTGAACTAAAGGTACTACAGCACTGATTCATACTCAGTCATGTTTAATAGGCAGAAAAGATCAGTACAGTCTGCTTTTCATCTCCCACTATAAGACAACGATTACACTCTTTCTGTCCTGGAAGTATAACATAAAAAAAAAATAGTGACAGTTATCTTAGTGTCATAATATTATTCTATCTGATTGCTGTACCCTACCATCAAAGAAAAACTAAAATGAAAGAACTGAAAAAAGTCATCAATGCACAATGTAGTGTAATTAAAAATTTCATTATCCATGGCAGCAGAGTTGATCTTTGTAGACTCACATTAATATCATTACAGTCGCTGAGAAATAAGGATATTATGAAATTACTATAAGACATCTCTACATTCACAAAAAGAAAGAAATGCCGTATCACATCATGTACTCAATGGCAGAAGCTAAATTAATTGCCTCAGCATGCAACACATTTATTAAATCATGGAATAGGAAATTAATTAAGGCCCTATGCTTGCATACTACCCTGAAAGTGAGTAGACAGATTACATCCCTCACATCTATAAATCATAAAATTAGATGGGGGGGGTCAGAAACATGCAGGCCCACCTCTCAACCTCTTATTGAATAAATCTAGACAAAGCCAGAAATAACGGGGGACAGAGGCTCTAAGTCAAAGACATACTTTAAATATTGAAAACCTAGTTACTAGAACAACAGGTTTTGCATTAGCATGCATTTTTTGAAGGGTATGAAGTCTGAAATTCAAATGTCTCTCATTATTTAGTGACTTCAACCCTCAGCTATGTTAAAAACAACCACACATTTTATCAGGAAGAGATTATAAATATGAGGCAAAATCTGGACATCTTGAAAAATTCTAGATTGTTGAGAGGTGTTTGTGTTGGTACAGAGCACTGTAAAACAGATGGCTACCTGATCCACATGTTTAAATAACTGCTAAACCTTGCAATTGACTACAAATTATTATTTTTTTTAATTAATTTTAACACAATTCATCTTCCCATGTACATCTAACAATGGGGCAAGATTTGACTAAAGCAAGCTCTAGTTAGGAAAGATGCATGACCATATCCACAGTGTTGTAAATGTTGCTGTTATCTAAACTGACTAAAGCAGCAGTCTTCTACAACACTTGACCGAGTTGCTCCCAATACAGCACAAAAGTGCACTTTGGATCTAAATATATCTGTGTTAGCAATGTACAAAGATGAAAAGATTACACAAAAGTGATGTCGCACAGGGAAAGGGCCCATGCCTAGTGCACATCATGGCCTCACTAACCTAGCACTAACAATGTATCCTACTGTTCATTCTGCAAAGTGGGAATGCCCACTGGAATTACATGTCTTCTGTCTTCTAAACCACAATGTCTTCTGTCTTCTAAACCACAACCCTGAACCCTTGCTTGCATCATACTTCCCTTCCGTGAATAAAACGTTCGCATGTCACCGCTTCAGCTAGTTTACAGATACATCTCATGTAATGAATTAATTGATAAACTTACTGAATGCATGTTGTTATTCTCCAAGAACAGGAGCATGGCAACCATTCAGTCAATTTTCACCTTTCCTGTCTCCCTTACAGTCTCATTCTTTCACCTTCTAAGCTGTTAACCATTCTTTTTAGTAGGCCTCAGCCTGCTTGCCAGAAACAAACCACTCTAAGAGTGTCTGAGCCTTGTTTAGCTATTACACTCTTCTAGAACAAGACTGCAGAAAGTACAGTTTTGTACCTACCATAAATGTAGATGTTCGAGTGTTCACACTGATGCAGTCATTACACTTGGGTTATCCTGCCGTCAGGCGGTCCCGCAGTCGGCCAGAGTTCCAAAGTCTTGGTCTGGTGTCGGTTGCTGTCGCTTCTTCCCTGACGTCAGTGCACCAGGGGTTTAACAAGATGCATCTGACGCCATTTTTTCAGTTTTTCTTGCCCCAGATGTCAGGTGCCCCCAAGTAGGTAGGCAATACATATTGCTAATAAAACATATATAAAAAATAAAAATACCTTCAGTTACAAGCAAATACACCACAAAGGTTGTATAGGGTAGAAAGGTATAGATAAGTCCAGCTAGGACAGAGGGGATGGAGGGAGGGTAACCTGGACTGCAGCAGTGTGAACACTCGAACATCTACATTTATGGTAGGCACAAAACTGTACTATGTTCATTGTGTTACACTGCTGCAGTCATTACACTTGGGTAGAATCCCAAAGCTAAGGTTGGGTGGCTGGTCTATAAAGAGTTAGGATTGGCTATGAGGCCCTGCAGAACTGCAGTGGCAAATCCTGCTCTGGATTTAGAGTAAAGAGGCAAGTGGTAATGCTTGGTAAAGGTGTGTACTGAACTCCAAGTTGCAGCCTCCAAAATTTCCTTGGTTGGTACTCCTCTGAGAAAGGCTGTTAAAGTGGCTGTTGCTCTGGTAGAATGTGACCTAATGTTATTAGGGACCGATTTTCCATGTTGTGTGTAGCAGTAATGAATACAGTGTCCTATCCATTTGGAAATAGTCTGCTTTTAGATAGCCTTGCCCTGTGATCCTGCAGCATATGCTACAAACAGTTGCTCAGTTTTCCTGAAAGCTTTTGTTTTGTCCAAGTAGAAGCGTAGCTGCCTGTGTATGTCCAAAGAGTGCAGAAGTTGCTCCCCTTTATTATGGGGGTTTGGATAAAAAGTTGGCAAATGGATGGTTTGGTTAAGAGCCACAATAGATACCACCTTTGGCATAAAGGTAGGGTTTGTCCTTAAAGAAACCCTGTCCTGATGAAATATTATAAAAGGTTCCACTGCCATTAATGCCTGTAGCTCTGAGACTCTTCGTGCTGAAGTTACTGCCAGGAGCAGTGCTGTTTTCCATGATAAAAATTTTAGATCAGCTGTATTGGCTGGTTCAAAAGGTGGTAAAGGTCAGTTTTTCCAAAACAACATTGAGGTCCCAAGTTGGTGTTGGTGCTCTCCAGGGCGGTCTTATGTTTTTAGCCCTTCTGAGGTACTGCTTTAGCAAGGGATGAGAGAATAAAGGAGGATCCGTGTTGTAATGAGCTGAAATGGCAGAGGCATGGATCTTAATTGATGAGAAGGATAGGCCTTTGTCCAGCATCTCAGTTAAGTATTGTAAAATCTGAGGAATGTTTGGGGCAAGAGGGTCAATGCTTTGAGCCTGGTTCCAGGCACAGAATCTCTTCCACTTTTCTAAGTAAGATTTCCTGGTGCTAGGCCTCCTGGCCCCCAAAATGACATCCATAACAGCTTTAGAGAGAGGTGTTGCCTGTTTAACTAATGAATCTGCCATGCAGCCTGGTTTAGAGTTTTGAGCTGACCGTGCAGGATCTGATTGTTTTGTTGAGTCAGGTGTGTGGAATTTGAGGCAGAATCCATGGTGGGCCTTGAGCTAAGTTCTTTAAGATTGGGTACCAGTGCTGGCGTGGCCAGTCTGGAGCAATCAGGATCATGTGTGATTTTTCTTGTCTGGCTTTTAGGAGTACCTTTGAAAGGAGAGGCAGTGGTGGGAAGGCATAAACTTTTAGGCTTTTCCAGATGAACGAAAGAGCATCCACTTTCCATACTTGTGTGTGGTAAGTCCTTGTGCAGAATTTTTGTAGTTGGCAATTCAGTGGAGAGGCAAAAAGATCTATGTCTGGGCACCCCCATGTTTGCGTTACCATGCTGAAGATTTGTGGATTCAATTTCCATTCGTGAGGGTCCATGATATTTCTGCTTAGATCGTCTGCCAGAGTGTTTTTCTTTCCTGGCAGGAAATGTGCTTGCAGATGAACTTGATAAGTTAGAGCTGTGTTCCACAAGGTCGTGGCTTGCCTGCATAGGGGATAAGAATAAGTGCCCCCTTGCTTGTTTATGTACCACATTACTGTGGTTTTGTCTGTCTTTAATAATAATTGTCCTGGATGCAGAAGGTCCTTGAAAGCTGTTAGGGCATTTTGAGCAGCCATCTCTTTTTGATTGATGTGAAGATGCATTTGGTCTGTGGTCCACTTGCCCTGAATACATTTTCCTGCCATGTGTGCTCCCCAGGCGTAATCCGAAGCATCTGTTGTTAGAGTTTGCCTGGCTGTGGGTAGAGTGAAAGGCTGACCCTTGTTGAGGTGACATGCCTGTGCCCACCATCAAAACTCCTGTTGTAGGCAGGGAATTATTGGTATTACTGTTTCTAAACTGTGAGAGTGCTGAGTCCAAACACTTTTTAGGTACCACTGTAATTTCCTCATATGCAGTCTGGCATATGGAATTAGTAGTATGCAGGATGCCATGAATCCCAGGGCCTGCAGAATTTTTCTTGCAGGGAGATGGGACTTTTTTGCCAGCAATTGAAAATATTGAGTCAGTTGTCCTTGTTTGCCTGGCGTGAGAAAAGCCATCTGGGCCGTTGTATTTAAGCTGGCACCCAGGAATATTATCTGTTGTGAGGGCACTAGTTTCGACTTCTTTTCATTTACTGTGTACCCTAGAGAGATTAGCAACCTTTTTACAAACGCCAGATGCTTTAGAAGAATGTCCTTTCTCTCTGCTTGAATGAGGCAGTCGTCCAGGTATGGATATATTTGAATTCCTTTTTGTCTGCAAAATGCAATTACTGGTGTCAGGCACTTTGTAAAGACCCTGGGCGCAGTAGATAAGCCAAAGGGCAGTGCAGAGAATTGGTAGTGCATTGTACCAGCTTTGAATCTGAGGTATCTTCTGCAATCTTGTCTGATAGGGACATGCAGGTATGCCTCTTTGAGGTCCAAAGTAACAAGCCAAGCCTTCTTGCCCAGCATGGAAAGAAGCTGCTGTAGTGTCAACATATTGAATTTCGGAACATCCAAGCAAGTATTTAGAGTTGAATGGTCTAGTATGGGTCTCCAGGCTTTGTCCTTTCTGGGTACCAGGAAGAGTCTTGAGTAAAATCCTTGTCCTTGTTCCTGCTGTGGTACTTTTTGAATAGCTCTCATGTCCATGAGGGCTGAAATTTGTTTTTTGAGCCTCTGCCCATTGATTCTGTGGCAGGTTTGGCATTCCTTTTAGCCTTGGTAAAGTGTAAAAGTGGAGCCTGTAACCTTGAGACACAATATTCAGAACCCATTTGTCTTGGGTGATTGTTTGCCAATTTTGAAAAAAAAGTGCTAGTTTCCCTCCTAAGGGGGCTACCAAAAGGGAAGTGCTTGGCATACGAAGGGGGAAGTCATTGGGACTGTTTCGTGTAAGGTTGAGACTTGTCCTCACCTCCTTTTGAGGTTGAGGTACTCCACTGTCGTTGTCTGTAAGAGCCTTGGGGTTGAGATCTGCCTCTTGGGCGTCTGTATCTGCCTCTCTGTGGCCTGTCTGACACTGGAAAGGACCAATTCTTTGTAGGCCAATTTCTGCTAAATCGAGGTGGCTGTACCTGTAATAAGTCTTTGACTGTTTGCATAGATTTAGCTTTATCCTCCATTTTCTTTAACACCTCTTCTGCCTTAACACCAAACAAGGTATCATGCTGTAAGGGAGCATCCAATAACTTTGCCTTAACATGATCAGGTAAACTCTGTTCTTTTAACCAAGCATGTCTTCAAATCACAGCACCTGACTGATTGTAGTGGATGTCTTTGTAAATACTTTAGTTGTTTTGTTGAATATTATAATAATACCTATTTTTAATTATTTGTATAAAATTGTTATGATATTTCTCTTATATGTTAAAACAATAAACTTGTTTTGAAAAAAAAAAAAAAAAAAAAAAATCACAGCACCTGTAACTGCAGCTCTACAAGAAGCCTCTAAAGAATCAAAACCACATTGCAGAGTATGTTTTCCCACCTGTTCAACTGCATGCAATAAATCCTGCATTTCTTTATAGTCAGGAGCTTCTGAGCTTGTAAGCATTTTCTGTTTTAACTGAGCCGTTAAATACTGTTGGTACTTAAGCATGTGAAACTGGCAATTCAAAGCCCTTACTGCTAAAGTTGCAGAAGTGTAAACTTTCTTCCCCCATCTATCCAATGCTCTAGAATCTCTGTCAGAGGGGACTGGATTTTTTGCAATGGAAGCCTTAACCCCTTTGGGACCCTGGGAAATGGTTTCTGGGTCAGCAGAACATATTTTATAAAGAAACTTGTGAGAGTCAGGGACTATAATACCTATCTGGCTTGGCTGGTGCAGGGGGCAAAGAATCAGGAGATAAGCTGGAATCAGAGAACACATCATCCACAATATCTAACACAGGCGGAATAGCAAGGGGCCTGTGCTGAGGCATTAAAAGGAAGTCCCTGAGCCTTTTCTTGGATTCTGAATAATCCTGACTTTCCCAATGGAAATGCTCCCTCATGGTATGTAAAGTTTCCCCAAAAGAGTAATCCTCAGGAGGAGAGGCTGAAGGGATAGATTCTTCAGCATCAGAGTCCTCATAGGGGGGTAGAGAGTATCCCTGGTCTGAAGAGGAATCAGAGGAAATGGAAACCTGATCAGAAGAATCATAGGCTGTATCCTGCCTAGGCCTTTTCTCAGGAGAGAGATGGGAACCCCTGATTACAGTAATGAGGTCTTCCGCCATTTTGAGCATCTGTTTCTGAGGCATGGAGGACTGTCCAGGAGAATGCTGTACTTGCTTCTTTGTCTTTAATGGTGTTTTTGTCTTGGCTGTTGCTTTAATGGTAAGTTGTGAAGGTCTGAAAACACCCTCAGAAGCCGGATGCCTGCTCAGCGGCTCCGGACCCATCTAAGGTATTAGTTTCCGTAGGCCCAATACCTTGAGTTTCCAGAGGCCTAGTTGTCTCCACGTGGGAGTCGGTGGCGGCATGTGGCTCTGAGGTAGCGAGTGTCAGGGGCTGTGAATGCGCCTCACTGAAAACCGGTGAACTGGTGACTGGCCTAGAAGAGGCTTCGTCGGTTTTGGACCTCGGATGCCTGTCTTTATCCTTGTCTTTGCGTTTTTTATGAATTGCGGTGTTTGGTTGTTGCGACGGCATTGTATAATTGAACCTTCGGCCAAAGTAGTGCAAAAGCAAAATCAAAACATCATTTTATAGTGCGTTTGTTAAATCTAGTACAAAACCAACAACTAGTGACGTCGTGATCAGGGCCTAGGCATGGAATGCAGTAAGAGTGGAAGTCCTTATGAGGTATTTGCTTCCCACAAGAAATACAATTATTAACTTTTTCTGACATCGGTCTGAGGCAAGAAAAAAGTTTCCCCAACGGGGTACTTAGCTTTATTGAAGACTTTGGATCTGAAATTCGACTTCGAAAATCTCAGTAGTCGGCCGACCGGCACTTGCGAACTGCTTTTGCTTCGGGCACCGCGTGGCAAGAAAGACTGAAGAAAATGGCGTCGGATGCATCTTGTATACCCCTGGCGTACTGACATCAGGGAAGAAGCGACAGCAACCGACGCCGGACTAAGACTTTGGAACTCTGGCCGACTGCGGGCCCGCCTGACGGCAGGATAACCCAAGTGTAATGACTGCAGCAGTGTAACACAATGAACATCTGCAGCAAAACTGAGTTAATAAAGGTGGGAAATTTTCAGTTCTTCTTGAAAGAAGGCATTTACATTTGCAAGCATTTCCATATCTTTGTTAAACAATGGAAATCTAACGTAATTTGTTCCACTACATCTCACAGATCCCACTGGGATACATTTAGCCTCACAAGATGAAGCTATTAAACTCCAATAAGCAACTCCAGTTCATACAACTTCAATGCCTGAATGTTTGTATCTTCTTTTCACTGCACTTACTCTCTGTTCACCACCTCACACAAATTGGTACAGTGTTCATCCACTTTTTTCCCCTAAACGTCTAATACAAAAGTTAACCAACTCCTGCTAGTCACAATTTATTCACAGTATCTCTTAGTATCAGAATCAGACTCCTATAATATGATATGCACTTATCCCAATCAAAATCACGTGCCTTGCTTTCTGAGATAACTATGTTAGCATTTGGTTTGCTTCATGGATGGATCCAGTGCATGCTGGTTTAGGTCACATTCAGCAAAGTTCTAGAACTGCAACTGTGTAGGGTAGGCTGAACCCTGTCATCCAGTTAGCAAGGGAGTTCCTGTTACTGTATTCACAGTTCTGGCATGTAACAGAGTGGCATCAATACAGCATTTGTGAGCATTAGCACTTTACTTCCTTTGACTCTCTGTTAACTAACAGTTAAATGCTTGTTCTACACTTTGGTATACAAGGTAAGCATTAACAACTTCACCTTATACTCTGAGGAAAGAAGTGATACCATAAGAAAACTTAGCATACACGCATTCACCAAGGTCAATCCTATACTGACATACATCTGTTATGAAGCAGGGTTTGCGGGAATCACAGACAGAACAGCTGCCTCTGAATGAAGGGATGCCACATAACACATTTTAATGCTGAATGTCAGAGGCTGCATCTCACTGTGCATTTATTTTTTTGTTGTGCAAATAAATACACTAAAGTCTATGTCATATCAAAGAATGCTGTTAATGCAATGAGGAGATCAGGGCCGATGAAGTGGGAACAGCATGATTTAAGTAATGCAAATAATCAATACAACAGATCTGTGCATCAAAAAGTCAAAAGAAAAAAAGGACACCTGAGAGAAAGGTAATGTTCAAAGAGAAAGACAGTCAAACTACAAGAACAAACTCAAACAAGTTCCAATACATTTAGGGGAAAAGAAAGCCTTAAATGAACTTACAAAACAAAACATGAGTTAAGGCGTTTCAAGCAGAGATAAAGTGACATAACACAGGACACAAGGCCCCAGAAAATGATGGCAACTGTTAGAGGTGCTAGAAATCCAGACTGTGTGGTCATCGCATTTTTATATACAGATACACTTCTGTAACTCTTCCTTGATGTGGAAGGTAAGACAAGAGGTAGGAAACTAAAGGTGTGTCAGCCTTACCTCAATACTGATAAGTCATACATTAACTTCTTAAGTAGAACAGTGCAAAGCTCTGTAAATCCAGTGACACAGTACTTGATATAGCAGGCACTTTCAACAGATAGTATGATTAAATATGGGGTACTAAGGTAGACTGATGCACACGAATGATCTTGCTGTTGATGCTGTTACATGGCCTGAAGCTTATTACAGGAATAGCTCTCAAGGCTACTGAATCAAGCATGCATACTGGGTTTTGCAAAAAAAGTGCAATCTTAACTTTGACATTTGTTGTGCTCTGTAGCATAGCTTCTGTGTTGTGGCCTTATTTCATTCAGTTATGCACACAGAATGCAGTCCGTTAAATGTATGACATTGGATGTTTAGAAGTAAGGGGATATTAAATACTGTAATGTACATCGTTTGTTTTCAGGTATCAGAGGCACGGGCAATAATGAGGAATAATGAGCTTGAAGAAAGAAGTGCAATAGCATTGTTGACTTTGACCAGGTAACCAGAGTGGCTCTTCCAGTCAAAATCTGAGAAACGCTGGTATAGTTAGTGCAGTCTATGTTCAAAGACCTATACTCACACAAGCATAAGAGTATATGGACTCACAGAGGGATTCCTAGTGGGGAAGGGGGGGGGGTCAGTGTGCATCAGGGTTCAGCTCTGAGCTGTTGTTCATCCTGGTGATGGACTACATTAGCAAACATGACAGAGGGGACAGAGCGACAAAGCTGCTGCATGCAGATGGTGTGGCATTACAAGCAGGCTAAGAAGAAGAACTTCAGCAAAGGCTAGGGGAATGGAATGAAAAACTGAAGGCACATGGGATGAAAATGAGTACAGATAAGACAGCTGGAGCAAATGGCAGAAATCAAAAGAAGCTGAAAATTGGAATAAGTTAAAAGCCTCAAGTATCTAGGTGGGGTGGTTGGGAAGAAGGGAAGACTGAATGAGGCATACAAAGCTAGAATCAGAGAAGTTGCAACCAATGAACACAGAGTGTTGTGAATAGTGTGTAATGAAAGAATTTCAAAGAAGCTGAAAAGTAACATGGACAAAACAGTGGTGTAACCAGTACTATGGCATGGTATAGAAACCTGGGCAGTAAAGGCAATGCAGTTGAAAAAGCTATAGGTGAGGGAGATGAAGTGTCTGAGATGGGTGTTCAAATGCACATCTTGGAACAGATAAAGAAATGGGGACATCAGAGCAGAAACCAAAGTACTTCCAAATGCAAAGAAGGTTAAAGAGATTATGGTAGTTCAGGTAGAAATGCAGGAAAGCTGAGGATAATATGCTGAAGATGATTTGGGACAGACATGAAGAAGGCAATAGGAAAAAAGGCATCTAACATAGAGATGGATGGGCTGTATAACAGAAGACCTACAACAGTCAGGCATGACTGTCAAAAAAGGTAGGAGAGTGGCATTGAATTGAGAGAGAGATGGTGGCATTTGATGTGACACCCTGACCTCATGTAGAAAATAGAATAAAAAGGTTGATGATAATGATGACGAAGACGATGTGTCAGGTGTCCTGTGCACATATGACAAAATATAGACACCATATAGTCACCAAGCTTCTTGGAAGGGACTTTGACCTACAACTTCATGCATAATGTATACCACCCCATGGCCTGCCCACCACAGGTCTGACACTCATCTTTGATAATGGTTATGAGAAAATGAGCAATGCTCTACCTCCACAGTAATACAAGGTATGCCCAACAAATGTACAGGATCAATAGAATGAAGTCATTTGTGATGTAAGGCAGTAAGGATGCCAAATGACATGTAGCTGTCAAACTGGGAGCACAGGGGCACGCAACCATTTGGTGTTACAAAAGGGTCAGGCCAAGAACAGGAGGTTAACTAGTGAGGTTACAGTGACTGATTCTTGGGCCTATGTTTGCTGAGGCACTGGAAAGGAACGTGTACCACTATACAGATGGCCATAATCTCAGTAGCATTACAGATACTGCAAAACTGAGAAATTAAAGTAATATACAGGTAAGCTGAAGGAAAGGTTCAGAATGTGGTAGTCAAGATTAAATGTAAGGAGCACAAAGGAAGAAACTACACTGCAGAATCCAGTGTTACTGCATAAAAAAAAACACTGATGATGAAAAGCTTTAGCACACTAGATTATGAAGGAGAACCAAACAAAGCACCAAGACCAAGACCACTCCTTTGTTGTTATCAAAATTAATTAATTGCTATTGATGGTTTCTGGCATGCTGGAACTGAGCCAGTCTGGCTGCACCTATTATTATCGGCTACTAATAAAGCTATTTCAATGGATTCTTACAAAACACTGCAACATGAAAATCCCCTAGTGGCAAGGAAGTGAACTTCACAAAAGGTAGAAATCTGAAAATTCTCTAATGGCGCAACTCTGACTTGTATAATTTAATGCCACTCTCTATCACAACTCCACTACCTCACACACAAACATATTCTACCCCTCTATGGCCTACGCCAAGCATTAACGGAAATATGATGTTCTATGAGGATGCAAAGGACGAGAATGGCTTCCGCTGAGTACCCAAGCCACAATAAATACATAAACACAAGTGAACCACCACAGAGTTTACATGACAGACAGTGAAAACAAGGGCAAGCAGATCAAAATATACACAGGAAAAAAATTCTTCTAGCATTTTAATTTGTGTTAAAAATTACTACATGGTTTAAGAGACATTTCCCACCCACCTTAGCATCTGCCCATCCATTGTTGCAATTCTACAATATCTTCTCACTTTATTCAGCAGTTTGAATCAAAGGTGTAGCCAGGCATTCTCTTTGTACTCAACTTAGTACATTTTTTCTGAATATCTCTCGGAAACATAGAGGCTTACAGAAGTCAGAATATTTCTATAACTGCCTAAACTAAGAGGCACCGCACAGATCTGTACTTGCTATGACACTCAAATACTCCTCTATAAACAACCTTTCATAAAGCTGTAAATGTCAATACCTGAAAATTATGCATACATTTATTAAGCAGATAGGGGCAACATTTGGAGAAATGTTTACAGCTTTAATATAAAACCAGTTGGGGAAGAGGGCAACAGTATGAGATTGTCAGTACAAAACGCAATGTTCTGGCTACAGTCCTGGCCTGAATAGCAGGAGTAAAATCCGTAACATTTTAATGACCAGCACTGTCACTACCATGAACGGAGCTCAAAGCACTCAAATGTTTTAAGTTCAGAAGCACTGCATCAGGGTTTAAAGAATGTCACACAGAGCAAACAGCATTCAGAAGTTTAACTTTAACTGCAAACTATTAAGTTTACCAGCTCATCAACTGGGCAGTCTTTAAAGGGAGAATTTTCATTGTCTGTGTCTTTCAGATCAACCAGAACTCCTGAATGCAAACCCTTTTAATTGTGGAGGGAAAAAAAAAAGAATTTAACTGCAACATTCAACACTGCAACGGTAAATATATGTGCACTTTGAAAAACAGAATATTACTTCTACTTTACAAGAAAATAAGTTTAATCTGTATGCATCTTTACTGAGACTTTAACGCAACATACAAATGCTTACAGTCATTAGTGCATAACCTAAAAGGCTTACCCTACTGTTAACCATAAGATGGCAATAACTGTGAGGTAATTTATTATCAGACTGAAGCTTCTCAAGCTAAGTGTGAGCCTCCTTAGTTGTTATACATTAATTCACACAACAAATTTGAATTGACTATCAAACAGAGAAGTTGTAGCAGTGGAAAAAACACTTTCATAACATACACATAATTACTTAAGGGATATGCGTTACTTGGTGTAAAGTTGATCATGTATAATTTTCTAATATACCTGTCTGGATTACAAGCTTGCATCTTACTCAGAACACTTGTTCTGCAGAAGAACTCACCCTTTCTTTACTGAGAAATTTTATTCAACCTTACAAGCTAGCAATGCATATTTGTACACATACTTATTTTTCAGATACAACTGCTTTTCCTGTAAGTCCTACAGCACTGCAACTCAACAAGGTCTACAAAATGGTGTAAATGCAGCACTCCCCTTAGGTGCCAAAGGAACTGAAGAGCAAATAGCCTTGTCAGCACCAGGCAGGACCAAACACCTCAGAAAGAAGTCTAACAGTCTGCCACTAACAACCAGTACAGATGGCAAGTCTAACATCAACTCTAGCACTTGAACTGCTTGACTATATTTGTAATTTATTGCAAGTTTTATTCTTATACTTTCTATGGTCTCTGAAGAAAACAGTATTATGGTTATTAAAAGAGACTACTTCTGAATGCAGACTGGTCGAAACAACATGCTTTATAAAAACTGCACAGTTTCTTACACTTTCTTGAACTGCAATATTATTTAAATTATTTAGCCTAAAAATTACAACAATGTGATACAAGATGAACAATTACTTTAAAGCAGAAGCACCTCTGAGCAGCATTCTTCTACACCGATTTATAAAAAGAAAACATTCGACAAGGGTCATAAAAACCTCACATTGCAGACTCGAAGCAGCGTGATTTTAATATGAGTACATGTACTCGAGATTGCCATAATGTCATTCAGAGCAAAGCAAGACGGAGTAAAGGTTCATTAGTCTGTTTCCACCACCCCGTATGACTCAGCAATAATGGACTAAAATGCTCAATGGGCCTGGTGAGTCAGCAAAGGTCTAACATCTAAAAATTAGTACTTGACGGAATGAATAATGTAAAATAAGTTTCAGCTGCAATGAATAAGGGTATATTTCCTGTACGAACAATTCATGGAAACCATCATTGTGGCAGCATCTGATAGAGTACATATAGCTATATACATACAAGTACATATAGAGTACTTGTAGTACATAAGGACAGGATGTCTCTGGTGTTGTAGAACACAGCCAACAGTGTTAAACATAAAGCTGTCACAACTTGACTAAAAGTAATGTTGCCAGCAAATGAGTTTTTTTTTTCTATTCATAAAACTACACTGTATTAATTAATCACTGGCATTTCTTATCACCACTAACTTGGACAACACTAAAATATATACAATAAATACTGGATGTCAAATGGGAGCAGTAGATAGCATAGCTTCCGCACAGCTGGGAGACGGGGAGGGAGGTGGTTACCCATCCCACACGCAGGGTGCTTCATTCTCTGGTTTGGTTGTCAGCAGGGGTGTCGTCTGTGCAACGTCTGTGTGTACTCTGTGTCCTTATGGGTTCTTACCATGTGTACCAGTCTCCTCCTACATTCTAAATACCTACTGACCTAGTTATCCTTCAAGGGACCTACAGGTGTGCATGCCAAATACGAGTGAATGTGTATAGCTGAATCCTGGGATGGGCTTTTGTTTCTCTGCCATGTGCTAAGTGCATTCAGGGATTGGCACCTACTCCCTATGGCACTAATCTGAATTAAGCACGTAGTCAAAATTAACAAATAATACATTTTGAAATGTTGGTGCAGTGTGTATGTGTGTGAGTGGGGGGGGGGGGGCAGTGTCTTCTGACACCTTCTTCCAAGCAGTGCAAAGGTAGCAATACTCAATGAACAACAGGTCTGTTTAATCTGCTACTGCTGTACCTCAGTGGGCCGGTCAGGAAAAATGATGTGTAATTAGGAGCAGACCATAGTAGAAAATAAATCAGCTGCCAAGTTAATGCATGCATCAGTTAAAAAAAAGAAACTCGCTCCTTTTTCCACCTCCTACAATACACATCAAATCCCCACCATGCTGTAAAGGAGGCATTATTACTATCTTTACCCTAGACAACAGTCTCTCTCTGCACAAACTAAAAGGTACCATGCCATGCTCTGCTATGTGCAGAAGCAGGATAATAGACAATATGTCCATAACTCACAATATCATACCCATAACTAGGATAAGACTCTACCACATCACCATACAAAAGCAAACAGTAGAATTCACAACACAAACAATTTAATTCTTACAAACGCTCTTGCAGAATCAAAAAAATTTCCGTATAATAAAGCAGCAATTTGAAAGTAAATCCAAAGTTAAGTGTGAGATGATTAGGTGCATTAATCCAATTTGTCCATTTGGGCATTTAGACTCCTACTAGTATTAACAACAGTCTTTCAAACTACATGATACTACGTATTTATGGACTAACAAATCCTGTTAGCTAAACAACTCGACACGCTCATAGCCTAAGAAATTTGCCTTCACTCTCCAAGCACTACCCACCCTGTAAAATGCTAAAAGGGACTATCTTTGACTGCCAGTTATACATACATTATTTAAACATTAACCACAGCTAAACCACTGCAATGAAACACCTAGCATATAACCACAAAGAATCAGGAAATGATTGAAGAATGTAACATTTAAAATGATACTTCCCTGCACTATTCAAAAACAGTGCATGCCCCATAATCAAGTGAGGTTTCTATGTACCCAGGGCATCAAGTTTCTATGGTAGAAAGTCTCCATATTTCTAAATGATACAGATCACTGTAAAAGCTGTCTTTGTTTATCATTGTTAAACAGAAGGTCAGCATGAATCCTCCTTGCACATTGGTGAAGCTGCTATGTCTCTTGTTGACAACTGCTTCAAAAGAAGCAGTTTGCCAAAAGTCAGAAATCTGGATTTATGTTACTCAGGTATGTTAGCATACTGGAACTGGTATAATGGCTAACTGTTCATCATAGACTTTAAAATGCCACCAGCAGGCTTCCACCACAACAAATGGAATATTTTTTCATGGTGTTTTTTTTTTCCTCCTCTGCTTGTCGACCATCAAGCATCAATCACCCTATTAGACTTGTGTCCATTCATTCCCTAGGTATGCGGAATTCCCTAGGTATGCGGAATCCAAAGATTTGACAGGTCAAGAGCTCTCTTGGAGGGGCCATCAATCAGGCAGACTTTGGGAGACAGCATTCTGGCAATGTCAATATTTAAGTATCTCTAACCCAGCCCCTCAGAGGCTGGATAGGATACCACATCAAAGCAGTGACTTATAATGCCCTCACCTTGTGAGTGCATACTTCTGTCCTTTCGCTAAAGATGGCTACCTCCAGACAATGGCTTGATGAGTCTTAAGCCGACTACTAGGATGCCCACTGCAACACAGCCTCTTCTCTGAAAAACTGTGGTTATGTACATCATCTTCTGAGAAATTGTGGCTAGATGCATCCTAATTCACTCTGCCCTACCCCCACTCCCAAATGGATAAGCACATCTTCACATAAAAAAAAATTAAGAATCCACAATAGTTCCAATGGACTGCAACAAACCACCAATAAATTAGACCACTAGATCTTTTATTCTTCATTGAACTTTTGTATTACTGGCAAGATTAAGCATTTTCATGTAATTTATAAGCTTCATCAAAATCTATGCCATGCATCCACTCGACATCTTAAATATCCAAACACACCAATCAGATCTAAACACATAGTCAGGGGATTATTGAGTCCCTAATAAAACCAAGAAATAAAATTCATTATCTTCCATTATACATTCCATGTTTATGTATTTAAGTTAATTTTAAAACACTTCCTAAGTTATATATTAAAAACAAATAAAAAAGACATATAAAATGCTCAACTGTTTATAACCTGGCAGCAAAACATGAAAGAGCAGATTTAATGGAAACCATCATTTATTCCAGGTTTCTCGTCGGCCAGTAAAAGCAACTGCCTTAATACCTCATTATACTCTAAACGATAAATTATCTTCCATACGGACTGCCCCAAGAGTTTTGTTTAGTACGTGCCAACACAGTGAACTTATGCATTTTAAAATAAAGACATTCTATAGAGTGTATACTTAAGGCACTTGATTTCACCATTTTTAGGTTGCCATACACACTTCCGCAGTGGTGCAGCCGTAGCGTTGTTGCCTGGTTCTCCAGTTCGATTCTCGGCTGGAGTGTGGGGAGTGCCTTCTGTGTGGAGTCTGCATGTCCTCCCCACGGTTGGGTGGGCATTCGAAAGACATGCGTAAATGGGCATGCCTTTGTTGAAGGTTGAACGTCGAGCTGGCACCTCAGTGTTCGTGAAAATCTCCTGCCAATCATTAGCGGACCAGAGTCCCGCTGTGGTGACCCCTAACCGGGAAAAGTCGAAAGACAATAACAATATGAGAATGTTCATACACATGCTTCCTCAATGGGAGTTCAGTTTTAGCAACATAATATTTTGGACATGATCCGCATACTGACAAGTACACAAAGTGTGTAATTCCACAATTGTAGGGACCCTTTAAAATAAATTCAATATATATATGAGCCATTTAAAAGGCTACATTTACCTATATATATTTACATTGTGAAAACATACCAAATTTTTGGTTTCCCACTTTGTTACTATCATTACTCCATATTATATTCTTATGTTCAAAAATATTTTTCAAGTTACAGGATGTTTTATATACAAAACTGGGACTCTTCCCCCCAATATTTGATATATATTCCCAAAATAAAGAAACAGTTCCAAATAATTATTAATAACATTCAAGGTATTATCACTCATAATATTATATTCCATAACCATGGCCCTATTAAAGTTACCATTATTCTTGTCATTTATTACTTGTGTGTACACAGTAAATACTGTCATTACATACTCTTCTCAATACCCAATAAAGTTTTTTTGGTCCCCTTCATCCTTATCATACACTTCCTGAAACACATTCTTGATAAACACTTGGAGGTAATCCCTTACTTGAATCATACCCATAAGTTTATAAGCTTCTACATCAAACTGACTTGCATCAGATATCATTCAAGCCAAAAGCATGAACTGTCCCTTAACGAATCTTCTTTTGAATGTTTGGGATGGTAACTGTCATAATGCAAGTACAAGTTAGAATAAGTCACTTTCCTATAGACAGGATAAGTAAAACATGAATTTATACCATTCTTGACTAAACCTTCTAAATAATTAACAGAAATTAAATGAAATATTTGAAGAGTTTATATAGAATGTACACATTGCCTTCAAGGTACACATGTGATGTGCCACTGCACACCATGACATTTCATGCCAAATGCATAAGTAAAGCCAATTCATTCCCAGCCCCTAGGAAGCTCACTTCCTTCAAATCAGGAAACAATAATTAAGATTTGACATTGTTAACAAAAAACTGTTATATGTGTTTACTATCAAAATAAAGAATAAAGGTCCTGCGAAAACGGGAATTTCGAACGTCAGTTGACTGATTCCTATTTTGCCGACCTTAAATTCTCTGAGTGTCTGCTGCAGTGAATGCCACTGTGCATTCGCTGATATGTGTTTGCTGTTACAAATAGAGATCGTGGTACAGTGTGGATTGGGAAATTTATCCTTTTCCTCACTGTAGTGTGAGCTTGGAATTGGACTACATAGTTTGCAGGGGAGGGGGGTTCAGGGGGGATTGCCCCCCTACAAAAACGTGAATTCTCTCACTGTGCAGTTCTGAACTGTATTTGTTTGTACTGCTAGAAAGCAAGCAAGTAAGTTGTGGCAGGTAAGCATATCCTGGCTGACACTGAAAACAGCCGAATTCAAAATGTTTGGTATTTCAGTTTGACAATGTCAGCTAATTAATATGCAGCACACTGAACATGTAAACCACATTTTTGACCGGTTTACGTTGTGATGTTCGATGTTTTGCTAGTAGACCATATGTGTGTGTATATATATATATATATATATATATATATATATATATATATATATATATATATATGGGCCATGTCATTTGATCGGTAGCACTATTACTGGGTGCCGAACGACCAAAGAAAAACAAATGAAACAGCTTTTAATGACAGTAGTTTTCTTTTTTTCTCTGCTGTTGTACAACCTCAGAGTAGGTATATTTAAGTTTGGGAGGTTGTCTCCCCACACTGGGTGAATGCAGGGGGACTTCGTCCCTGCAAATTAAGTTATTTCTGAGGATCAGCATCAGTTGTTTTGCTGTTTTTTTTTTTTTATTCGATTGTTCAGTACTTGATAATATTGCTGTCAACCAATCAACATGTATCTATCTATCTGTGTTTGTGTGTGTGTGTGTGTGTGTGTGTGTGTGTGTGTGTGTGTGTGTGTGTGTGTATATATATATATATATATATATATATATATATATATATATATATACACACATATACATGTACACACACACACACACAGGTTTACTATCATTTTACAGAATCACACTCGTCCGAATCCAACTTGTACAAAGTCCGAAAACTGAATGATGAAAATGCTGAACAGCAATAATTCCGACTGACAAATTTCACACCCTTCTCAATCCATGCTAATGCTTGTTCCTAGGCCCAGAGCAGTAGAGAATTTTGAATTTGGAATTTATTTTGGGCATACTGGAATTCGGCATTACGACTTTTCGTTGAAGTGAGTTGATGATATGATGACTCGAATGAGCGTGATTCAGTAAAATAATAGCAAACATATATATATATATATATATATACACACACACACACATATATATATATATATATATATATGCATACATACATATACACACAAGCACACACATATATAGCTAAATAGACAGATCTTTTTTTTCAGGGAGGACCTCAACCACCCAAATAGCTAAATAGACAGAGCCCACCCAAATCCTCCTTGCTTTTACAGTCACACAAATCCCCGGGAAATGAGTAAACATCCTTTAAGGGTGAAACAAGACTCTCACTACCACAATCTTGTAAAAACTACAAGAAAATCATAGCCAAGATACAGTTTTTACTGTGTGATACCTTAAACCACCTGTAATAGAGCCCCATGGGATATATACAAATGACCCCTTAAGGACATCAAGTGTTTCCGCTATATAGCTTCTGAATGTCCATGACTTTTTACTTTTTATTTTTAATTTTTTATAGATACATTCGGGCCAACAAAGCTAACCCCCACTAGCTGTGGATGTGCATGTTTTGGCATTCTTATGACCTTGTCAGCATAGCATAAGTGGACCGTTTGGCTATAGTTTAAAAACACAGTGTCTTTACACCCAGCTGATGTCCGTAACCATTAAGGTGTCTGCAAAATATCCCGACTAACATCCAAACCAAAAAGTAAAAAAGTCGCACAGTCAAAAACTGGTTTGTCTGTGTGACTTTTTTACAGTCTTGTAAAAAGTGAAAAACATATCAGGGGCATCTGCTTTTGAGAGATTGCCTAAGGCATTATCTTTCGGGGGGACCTACATTTAAACAAATGCAAATTTTACATCTGCAGTAGTTAACATTGTGTCTCTCCCTGACTTTTTTATGACTGGGTTGAAGCCAATGTAGTATACTACCAGAGTGGAAGTAGCCATAGAACAATCCATGATTTAGAAAGCTGAATCCTGAAGAAGAAACATATCAAAGGAGTTCCAACTTTTGCAGTCACAGCTGAAACAATAATGTCTGCTGAAAGGATGCAAAGAACAACAAGTTAATTCTTTGAAAATCACTTCAAAGGACACATTCTTGAAGAATAACCTGCAGTAGCCGCATCCTTGTGGAGCTGCATCTGATGACAGTATTTTCTAATAGGAGGTTAGATGGCTGAAAACAACAGATGAATTAGAACGTGTTTAGCAACTGCAAGCCTTTCTACCATTTTAGCAAAGTAGAAGAAAAGGTGCTCCATCAAAGTTCACACAACCACATTAGGCAAAAACCTTGGATGACAGTTCAAATCCACAGTGTGAAGAGCTCTTTTCCCCCAGTCATTACCCTGACAAAGAAAGGAAAAAGACTGGAGAGGCTCCACCACATTCTAAATGGGGATGGGCTTCTGTGGCCCATTCCAATGTTCAGTTAGGGCAAAGGAAGCTCATGTGGTATAGAGGCAGAGTACCATATCACACTGCCAGTTCATGTGGTATAGAGGCAGAGTACCATACCGCACTGCCAGTTCATGTGGTGCAAAGGCAGAGTGCCATATCATGCTGCCAGCTCATGTGGTGCAGAGTGCCATAACACTGCCAGTTCATGTGGTATAGAGGTAGAGGGCATATAACACTGCCAGCTCATGTGGTGCAGAGTGCCATATCACACTGCCAGTTCATGTGGTATAGAGGCAGAGTGCCATATCACACTGCCTGCTCATGTGGTGTAGAGGAAGAGTGACATATCACACTGCCAGCATTCCAGGTTTGGAAAGGACTCACAGTCTGGGTACAACTAATGCTAATTACAGAAATAACACAAACAAATCAAGTGATGTCCAAAGTTATCTCCTAAAATTAAGTGCATAATTCCTAAAACAACCAATGACTGTTCTTAGATAAATGAATGTCCTCTGTATCTGTATGTCTCTGTCACTATACATTAATCTTTAATTTGAGGACCATTTTAGCTATGATCTGACTCATAACTGAAAGGGTGTCATAACTGAAAGAGTAAATGTAGTATGGATAGTCAAGCCAGTTGCATGTTTCTGGGAGGTAAGAGGAAAGTGGAGCAACCAGACAGATCCTACAGAGCCACAAAAGGAAAAAAAAGAATAATCTACAGACAGTAACCAGACATTAAGAATGACCTTGAAGTCGTGGGGCAGAGATTTTATTCAGTAAGCCATCGTGCTGAGCACACACTTCTATGTTTTTCATTACATCTCTAACTATTGCATTTATCTTCTCATATACTCTGTATATTGTATATGTTTATATGCTTTGTTTACTGACTTGTACTCTTGCTTTTGTATATCATGTTCATTTCTTTTCTGCCTGTGGACCAAGATGTGGTTGAAAAGTTTCCTCAGACCAGCCCACCAACCTGCTTAACCAATGAATTACATTGAAACAGATAGTCAGGGCAGGATGAAAAATGAAGCAGCAAGTGGGAGATTCTGCTACTGAACCGACACCTTGGTACTTGAAGAGACTAGTGATGGAAGGTATTGGTTACTTACAGTGATCAAGAGTAACTCATCTGCACATTATTTTCTGGAAACTGAACACGAATTATACCTGCTCCTGGTAAGAATCCAACACTATGTACGTCATATTATGGCTTTGGACTGACTGCTCACTCTCATGTGAAACACTGCACTAGTCAAAAAGTATCCTGATACAAAAACAACATAGTGCAGTAAAATTATAGAAGTTCAGCAGTCAACAAATTGTATGCATAAAAAAAGAAACCTACAGAATTACAATACATAGCAAATGGGAGCAACATGAAAGTGCAGAAAGTGGATACCAAATGTAAAATATCAACATTAGGACGGCACAGTGAACACACCTCCACAAGCATAAATGATAGACAATTATACAAATTCAAAGCAAACACTTGAGTAGATGCAACACACTTGTACATGTTTTTTGTTTCCTTGAGTAAGAGCTGGTGCCCAAGGGGGAGGGTACCAAGGTGACCATCCTGAATGTTCAAGTAAGTGTCCCACATTGTTTTCCTCTTTGCCTCACAGAATTGGCTTCTTAACACAATTTCTCATGAATGGCCAACCATGTCACAATGTTCTATAGGTGGTGGGCTTGTTTAATTGCCTCTCAGTCTGAATGTGTACATTGTTTTTTTTTAAAGGAGTCACTTTAAAGGTGCAATGGCAATCCTGAGGTAGAAAAGCACAAAAATAACCAATTGCTAAGTAAATCCATATACCCTTCTAGCAGACTATCAGTTGTAGCAGTGACAGCTAATCCACTGCACTAGAAGTGATGGCAATAGACAGTTTCTGTCTTCTGAAATGATTCTAGAAGCTAAATATTAACTGCATAGTGTAATATTTTTGCTAGATGGTGTGTGTGTGTTACTAATTTCAGAGATGGTTACTTAGTTGTGACTTGTTTAAGTGAACTAATTTGTGAAATGCATCCAACTGCAGCCTAATATGCACCATCATTTTATTTTAATGTACACATTCCATTCACCTCAGGTGCTGCACTATTCACACAGCATCATTCGCTATTACATTACTCCTGCACAGCTTCTATTCACACTAAGTAGTCACATCCAAGATGCAAGATTTCAGAATTACATGCCTGTGGCTTGTAAAGGTATACAAGAAGATGAAAGGGTATGGTGAGTGCTTACTTTGTCACAGTACCATTACATGCATGTCAGGTTACCCCTTAATGAGGAACTTTCTTCCTCATCAGAGTAATGGTGCCAATAAGACCTCAACGCAGACAGAGCCAGTCCAGTACAGATCAGGATTCAATGACCAAGGAACTAACAGAGAGATAAAGCAGCCATAAAATTCTGATAGGGAGGCACTGAGGAGGGAACAGGTCTCCCCCAAAAAATGGAAAAAAAAATGGGTCATGTGATCTGTTAAAAGACTTCCTCTAAGACTGCTAGAGTCTTCACTGGAACCTATTCTAGGGAAGAAACAGTGACCTCTAGGGCAAGGCCCGATGTGTTCACATCTAGAACCAATACATTTTGATGGCTTTAAAGGACATAGTAAACAAAAAGGAACTACCTTCATGTGGACATCCATAACACACTCAGGACTGCTGCAGCTGGTGGGGTGGAACTGTTGGGATACTTAGCCTGCAATGATGGGAAAAACACTTTGTGACTCTCAACAGACATCCTTGGGGGGGAGGGGTCTAGGGTGCCTCTTACTCTTTTGGAGTTGAATTGGTCTAGAAGAGGAGGCAAGGTCACTGGAAGTGGATTGCAAAGATCAATTATCATGGTAAAAGTTTGCTTTCTTTTAAGGAAGTCATTGACCAGATCTTGGGGTGTTTGGCCATAAAGCACTTCTCCCATAGGTTGACATCCAGAAATTTTCTGCTGCTCTTTAGAAAAAAAATGGTCCCAGCCTCACTGTAAGATGCAGGCTCATTCCTCAGTCTTGTGTCTGCAGTCCTGGCTACATCCTGGCTACACTATTAACACTGTCAGAATTACAACATGTCAGATGGAAGTCTATCTTCACAGCTGCAGACAGAGTCCTCATTAGATCTTCCTTAAGCCCAGACTGTGTGTGCTCTGCCAGCTTTTTCAGCACCTCACTAACAAAGGAAATTGGTGTTTAGATCGGTGAGACAAACATCTAAGGGTTTAAAACTTCTGTTTAATTCACGTTTTAACATACAGCCAGAGAAATTCAAAACTAAGGAATCTCTATTAACAGTTTTATCATTCACAAAATTAACAAGTTCATTGTCATCTACCTCATTTGTGTGGTGAGTGAGATTGTCCTTCGATAGCATATATATTCTGTCCATGGAAATTTCTACCTCTTTTTCAATTGTTATATTCTCCCTAATTTCCACCATTCCCTCAACCACTGTTCATGTAGTGCTGGTTGCTGTTCAGGGGGAAGGGGGGAAATAGTGCTGTCATCGTTTTTTCCCCTGTAGAATAACTCGCACCTTCGCATGAGGCAAATGAAACTGTCTGTGGCCTTATGCCCCAAAATGGCAGAAGAGTGCAAAGTTACCACACCTGTCCACAGGGTATCAAAATGTTGCGATTTGTAGGACCCCATGATGGACTGAAGAGGTTATATAACAGTCAACTCTAAGATGCATAGTGAAGGACCCTATCCTTTCAGCTAGTCATCTGTACTTCCTTCTTGGGAGCCACAGGGAAAGAGTAGCGTTGCTTCCAAACTGAAAAGTGGAACTGCACATGCATGATACAGTTGCTCACCCATCTTCATTCACAGGTACTCCTTCACAGACTTCTGCTAGATGAAAGGTGCTATGGGGTAGTTCATATTAGACAACAGGAACCCCCAATCTTTTACCAAATCATGTGCCATTTGGGGAGAGTTAGAGTAAAGGACTCACTGTCCTTATCCATCTCAGTGACAATGGTCTCCAAATCTTCAGAGTCTACATAAGCACCCTAGGTCAGCTTCAGGAGGGAGCTTGTCTTTTATGAGAGCACGCAGCAAGGTCCCAATGCTATCTGAAATGGAAATGGTAAGTGCGCACGTGCTTGAAGTAGCAGACCTGTGGTGGAAAGAAAGAGATCTGTGCTAAGCTGGGTGCAGGCATCAGGCCATATTCTAAAGGGTGTAATCCTGCACCTGCAATGCAAGCTCCCACCAGATACTAAACATTTGGCAGATGCCTAGGCCTTCAGCCATAAGCCATGCTGCAACATGAAGGAGCATTCTCCCTCAATCGGGGCTAACAGATTCTACAAAGCCAATGGGAGACCCAGGAAGAACTCAGGAACCTCTGGTTTGTAGCACTCAGGTGATTCAACAGACACCAAGGTTAGACCAGTTGATCCCATATTATGGCGATCAAGGGGACTAAGCAGTCCATTTTCCAGAATGCACCCCGAGGGTGGAACTCACTGGAAACATAAGCCTTTGCCCTTTGTCGTTTGCAGAAGCAGATGACTGGCACAACCTTGAACACTTGCTTGTGAAGGTGAAGCTCAGCATCTACATAACTAGACAGAGTATTTAGTTAACAATGTTTTACCTGCGAGATGCCTATGGAAAGGCCTATTCACTGAGCTTTTGTCCTTATGCCAGTATTCTGTCTGTGTTCTGAGGATAAATACAGGATCTTCCTGTCTATCCTCAAGGGAGAACTCTTAACAGCAGCAAGTTGGGTCAAGAACTTCTCCCTTTGTTTTTTCTAGGTTGCAGTGTTGATACACTGGCACCTATGCTAGTAATTAAAGTTGTGCTCTTCCCTAATATTATATAGTCAGTGCTAATGTAGTCATAACTGCTAACCTGTTAGCCACAGGGGTACATCATCAACTTAAACTTAAAAAGAAACTTGGGAATTTTTCATGAATAAATGTACATCAGGATTGATACTCAGTATAGATCTAGGTTCTTGGGAGTTTTTCATTCTAAGCCACCCATAACAGCATACAATTAGTCTACTCTAACTCCTAATCCATTCTGCCCAGTTTTAAATGCTCATTATACTCCCCCTCCCCAAAGCTGCTACTCCCAACAGAGTCATGGATTTCTGGGTAATTGCCAACTCCTGCCTTATGGGTAAAATTTTGGAAAACCTAGTTTATGGACAATATTAAAATTCATACAAATGTGTGACCTAGTTACAGTCAAACATCATGGATTCTGTGTCAGCTACAGTACACTAAGAGCATTACATACAAATCTGTAGCAGTATGGAAAAACACTACTCACAGGTGCCTTCTTCCTGATTTTAAATGTGCCTTCCAAACTGTAGACCACCTCCTACTACTACAATAGCTAGGAAAACTGTATTTGCTCGAGTAGTAGTTTAATTGTCCCAAAACTACCTCAACAACAGAACTTTTGTAGTACACCTTAGCAATGTTATCTTAGAAATTGGGTGTACAACAAAAGGAGTCCCACAGGGCTCAGTGCTGGAACCCCATTAGTATTGTGCGTTTATCAACAGTTTACCTTATCATCTCTCAAATTTTGACTGCACACTTAAGTGCTGTGAGGGTAGCAGCTAGTTCGTTAGAGTTTTCTAATGCAATGATTTCCTAATAATTTTTTATTTTTTTTGCCAAACTGTTAATTTAAGAGTTTGACAATTATATAACTAATTTAGAATTACTTTAAGCAAATCCAGCATATGTACAGCTGAAGCCCAGAGTGATACAACAACCCCAGCCCTCCCATGAATATTAAAGCCATAAACACATCTCACTGCATTTAGTCTTCCATGTTTGGAAACATATTTAAAACTTTGTATTTTTTTTAAAGACTGCAAAATCCATTTTTCTTTTCTTTTCACACAGAAGGATGTACACAAACACTTTTTTGTTTGAAAAGAAAACCGCGTTTCACACCTTTCAGGACAAATATTAATACCTATCTTGCTGCCAAATAATTCTCTTAAGATATTCGGTGCAGTGGTTGCATTGTCACCACCAGCAAGAGGTTCTCCGGTTCGATTCTCAGCTGGGGTGCCTTCTGTGTGGAGTCTGCATGTCATCCCCGTGTTCATGTGGGTTTCCTTCGGGTGCTCCATTTTCCTCGCACATTACAAAGACATGCATCTGGAGCGTTTCTCCCTGGGCCTCTGCTGAAAATTCATTCCAAGTCGGACATTCCTAGTAGACAAATGTTAAATAAATAAAAATAAATAAATATTCAACATAATAAAAAAGAAGAATATTACTTTTAATACAAGAGTAACAAAGAACCCTGGAAGATCTACCTACAATAGCACAACAAATTTTGTTTATGCCAAATGTAACATCTTTCCCACTTAGAAATAAAGAAGTTCTTGATGGTGGGTTTCCTAGCTTTGGAAATAATCTGCACCAACTCTAATGAGAATTACTCATTTTGGCTACAATATCAACAGCAATGCTGAAAGAAAAAGATTGTAAACAAACATGTTTTAAGACCCTAGCCTGCTGTCAAAGGAGATGATCTTCCCTGAGCAACTAGCACTAGGGTTGTCACCTTTTCAAATGGCCAAAGTGGGACATTTTTGGTACAAACATCAGATTTTACAAGCCGACACATACCCATGGTCAGTACAAATATTAGAACTTAACTTTTTTGCCTAAATAAAAGTTTATTCTTGTAGCATTTTAGTTGCTTATTCTGTTTCTTATAACATTTAGGCATTTTAGATAAAGAATAACTGTTTTATGCAACTATTACATAAAATCTGGGAAATAATTTTGCCCTAAAATCTCAGGACATTTGCCTTTTTTTACAATATTTTTTCAGGACACAACTGCCCAAAGAGGGACTGTCCCTCACAAAGTGGGACAGGTGGTAACCCTAACTAGCACAGAGACCAGACTGCAGTCTCTAAAAGAAAGAAGTACTAAGGCTGGCTTGGCCAACAAGAAGCCACCAATACTAGCTTGACTAGAGGGAACCCATAAAGATGATTTCTCAGCCAGGGCCTTAACAGCACACAGGGATATTGTCCAAAATGTCAAAACGCAAGCACTGTACAGCAATGCAGGAAGGATCCTCTGTGGATCTAGACAGGGTGACATCAAGAAGATAAAGACCTATGGGTTGAGCAACCACTCATAGTCCCGAAGAACTGTGCAGTTTAACCATTTTTTTCCTGGAAAGTGCATCGTCATATGGAATCTTGAGAGGCATGGCTATATTGCACAACTTTGTAAACATCTTGTAAAGGCAATATGAATGCTGCCCTCTTGCATGTTGATATGCCATTTGACTGTGGTACTGTCCATAACTACAGGAACTCCAGGACTCAGACATATATTAAAAAAATCTTCTGGGCAAAGATGATCAATAGGATGTCATTCAAGACCACATTTGCCTAAAACCACCAACAATCATCAATGGAATTGCACCATGGAAGAAGTAATCCATAGCAGATGAAAATTCAGATGATCCCGTTTGGTTCCATAAAGTCCTCATGTAATGCTGAAATTCAGTAATGTGCAATCTAGCAGCAGTTATCATGAAGGTTGCCTGCATGTGGCTTAGCAAACTGAGAAAAGTCATTACTATGAAGAGAGACCGTGAAACTGCCACAGGAACTGGATCTTAACTTCTTTTAGATAGATTTGAGCTGGGCCCTTAGGAATACTTTCTTCTGAAAAGCACATAAATCAGACTTTTCCATGTTGACAGAAAATGGGAGTTCAAAAGTATGTGGGAGGGTCTCATCTGCAAATGGTTTAGCAACTAGACCTGTGACTTTGCATGCATAATATAGTCAACTGTATATGGGAAAAAGACAACAGCTTTCAGCTCCACAGCTGCTACTGCTAAAGCCAGACATATGGTGAACATCCCAATGCAGATACCAGTCCAAAAAGGAGTATGGCATACTTGAAGGAGCTCTACTCTCAAAACCCTGAGAAACCTTCAGCAGAATATGAAAAATTTGAATATGCTAACAAGCATCATCCCTTAGATCCAGAACTTACATTCAAATTTCTCAGGCAAGGAGGCTGGGGGGGAAAGGACTGCAATGTTATCATTTTAACATTTTTCATTCTGACATGCCTGTAAAAACTGAACAGATGTACTATCAGTCTTCATCAATGTCCCTAATATGAATAAAAAAAATCTGACATGAAAAGCAGCACTCACTATGACTCTTTTAACATCTCCCTTAAAAAGAAGGAAACTGGTTGCCTTCAGAAATTGTTTTGGTACAGGCTATGCTGAGCATCTTGTTACCCCCCCTCTGAGGACAACCTCTCACTATATTTCTGATAAAAAAGCCATTCCAGTTTTAATGTCACTTCTGTAATAGACATAATACAGTGGTGGAGGGGTGACAATGCCTCCACCCACCTGGACAGAGGACTATGAGGAGTCAGTTAATGGCATTATCTCCATGTGAGGAGAGAACTCCTGAACCACATAATTTCTAGCCCCAAAGGCCCCTCCTATATCTTGCTATAAGGTGCCAATGCCATATGGCTTGCTCAAAAGGGATTGGTCCATAAAAGATTGGCATTCCCCAAATGGCCTCTCATTAAAGAACAAGAAACTTCCAGAACCATAGTCTAGAGTAGAAAGCTCTGTCATCACATGGACATAACCCAAATACTTCCATCCATCCTTTTTCCATAACCCAATGTACTCTCTATGGGTGTGCTGGTATACAAAAGCCTGTCCCAGCAGCCAGTGGATGAAAAACATTGAAACCTCTTCTGGACAGGATTCTGGTCTATCACAGAATCCACACTTTCATACTGCATACAAACCTATGGGTAGTTTGGAAAACACCAGTTCACCTACTGCATGTCTTTACATAGGGGGAGGAAACAAAAGTACCATGTACAAACCCACAAACACTGGGGGGGGCATGCAAACTCTGCAATGAAAGCACCCCAGCTAAGAATCACACTAGAGAATTTCTTGCTTTGAGGAGGCAATGCTACACCCTGAAATCTCCCTTATATTAATATTCACTCTAATGATGACTGTACAGCACCTGTCTCCATGCCTAAAAGCACCACCAAAAGCCATGGAGAGATTTTTAAAATCTAAACTGTCAGCACAAAGCTATACTTTCAGCCATAGTTGGTCCCCTAGACACAGTGCCAAGCTTTGCAGATTTAAAAGGACAATTAGCCACATGAAAAACACATTTGTACATATGTGCATAGACTATGGAGTATATGTGCATACCAGTCTATATTTTATTTTTATTTATTTTACACTTGTTAACCAGGAAAGTCCATGGGGACACAAGTCCTTTTACAGTGGAAGCCCGGGGAGAAAAGCTCTACAATAAAAAGACAGCAAATAGAACAATGGTACAATTAAAGTATAAAATACAATAGGACAGAGAAGAACACAGTTAAATATATAGTTTGAGACATATGGAGGATTAAAATGTAATACAACATAACCTTTTGTTTATATGTACACGAGAAAAAAAATTGAGTCCAGTATAACATCAACATTGGCAGCAAGTAAATTAACCAGGAACCATACATGGACATATCCAGTTTTTGAATAGGTGATTTTTTAGTAAAGGTTTAACATGAGGTGAGGTTGTGGTGGATATTACACTGAGAGGTAAAGTATTCCAGAGTTTAGCTATACAGTTGGAGAAGAGGGATTCCCCAGCCTGATTATTAGCAGTAGAGACCTTAACGTTCTGGTACTGGAGTATGGTTGTAATAGATTTTTAGGACAGTGTCTTTTCTTTCTGATGGAGTAACTTGTGGGCCATGGATAGTTGGGTGCAATGCAGAAGCTCTGGAAACTCAAACCAGTTGAGCTGCCTGAGTTCTGTACAGTGATGAGATCTGAAGTTTGAGGTGATAGCAAATCTAGCGATTTTATTGCAACATGTTTCAAGTTTTGCAAGGTCTGATTTCCTAAGGTTGGTGAGAATAGGTGATGGGTGATACGTACAGTAGGGTTCAGATCAAGTATGTTTGAGCTACTGTGTCTTTTGTGCTGTCCATGAGATGATGTTTATTTCTGTACAGAGTTCCTAGTTTTTGTGGACTCTTATTGTTTGGGATGTATGGATATCAAATTTCATATTACTGTCTATTTCAACACCTAATAGCTTAGTATGAGGAGTGGGAGAGATTCTGGTTTTGTTGACAGACTCGATAGAGACGAGGAGAGAGGTATTTCGTTTTTGGTTGTATGAAATAGCATAAGTTTTGTTTTGTTGGGGTTCAGGATAAGGTGGGAGTTGGTTAGCCAGGTTTCAATTGCAAGAAATGAATGTTGGGGGAATCCTTGTAATTCTGGAACAGTAGGGGCAGTGCAAATTATAGTGGAATTGTCGACATACTGAATTAGAGTTGCATGTGGGACTGAGGTGTGGAGGTTATTTGTGAAAAGTGAGAAAAGGAGGGGACCTAATATGGAGCCATGGGGTACACCTATGGTGGTGGGTAGAAAGGGTTATAGATCACCTTGCCATTGTACTGCTTGCTGGCATCCAGTTAAACAGTCTTGGAACCAGTCAAGTCCAGACCGAGAAAAGTTTAGTGAAGTGAGCATGCTTAAGAGTTTGCTGTGGGAGACCGTATCGAAGGATTTCAACAGATCTAAGAAAATAGAGGATACATATTTGTGGTTATTTCTATGTTGGTTTATTATGTTGGTAAAAGATAACCGGACAGTGGTAGTACTGTGATGTGGATGGAAACCATGTTCGGACTGAGGTGATAGGTTATTTGTTTGCAGGTAGTGCATGAACTATGTGTGGCCAATTCTCTCTAATATTTTGGACAGTGGGGGTAGGATAGCAATAGGACAGTAGTTGGTTAGGCCAGTACAGTATCTACCTTTATGAAGTGGAATTATATGGGAAGTCTTCCATATAGTTTGGATTCTGGTGTTCAACTACAGATCTGTTTATTAGCATTGAAACTGGGTATGCTATTGCTTCGGCTGCTATTTTTAGATATCGGGGTGTTAACTTGTCTGCGGCTAGAGTAGTGAGCTTCAGTTTACTAAGCATGTTTAATATAGTTTTAGTTTAGACTGGCTGGATGGAAAAGGGAATTTCAGTTTTATTTGGACTTGGACTGTCTAGGATTGAGGAGGGTAGCTGATTACTAGATAGGGCTGCTATAGATTCGGTAAAGTGTTTATTGAATTGGGTCGCAATGTTATCTGTATTAGAGGTAGTGGAGTAGATGCTTTACCTTGTTGGAGTATGCTTTTTGTTGCTGACCAGAAGTTTTAAGGGTTCTTTTGGTGTTTATTTTGGATATCAGTATAGTACTTAATTTTATCTTGCTTGATTTGTTTTTTTAGCCTTGCTTCTGAGCTCTTGGTATATTTGTTTGGCAGTACTGGATTTAGTTTTGTACCACTGATTGCATGCTTTATCCCATGCAACTAATAGTAGCCCTGTCTCTTTTTTTAGCCACAGGGCATAATTAGACTACATGTATGATTCTAGTAGGGGCATGAGTGTTTAGAATAGAGAGGAAGGTATTACTGAAGTGACAGATAGCATATCTTCCAGGGTAAGATATTTCAGTGGGAGCCAACTAGAATGGACTAGAGAGCTGTTAAAGTGTTTGGGGTTAAATTGCTTTGTGCTTCTTATTTGTTTGTAAGTTACTTGTTTCTTTGGGTTGGTTTGTTGTCTGATTATGTAGGTTGGGAGATGATCACTTAGGCAGTCTGGGAGACAGCCAGAGTGGACAATATGAATTGGCTTGTTAGTTAATATCCAGTCTAGTACGGATTGTTTATTGGATGTTTTACTAATCTTGGTGGGAGTTTGTATAAGCTGGGTAAAGCTATACAGATTTATGTGATTAGTGGGATTTGAGAATTGCAAGCTGACCAGTCAATATTAAAGTCTCCTAGGATAATTGTTTCTTGGGGTAGGGATTTGTCAGACCAGTTTAGTATGTTCTCTAATGTAAGGGCATTGTTGCCGGGAGGGATGTAGGTACCAATAAGGTTAATATGTTTACTTGAGTTCACGATAAGTCTGGCAAGTAATACTTCTGCTTTATCAAAAGATGGGATGTTTAGTTTAGAGGCTTCTAGTGTTACATGGTTTTTATATAGAAAGGCAACACTGCCACCCTTTTTTCCTGATCTGTCGAGCCGTAGGATATTTTACTCTGGAGGGAGGATCTCATTATTATTAGTGACAGGTTTAAGCCATGTTTCGGTGATTAGGACTATGTCTAGGCAGTATAATGTTAGAGTTGCATGTAGGTCCTGAATTGTGTTACTGATGCTTCTAATATTAAGGTTAAGAATTAGACGGTCAGATTTGCCCCTAGTGGGGATGGTTGAGCATTGTGTTTGGTTGGAATGTGCTGTAGTAAGGCAGTGACTGATTGTATGTGGGCCAGGGTTGGGGTGAATGTCTCCACTGAGAGCTAAGTTGGAGGTGACAGAAACAAGAGTTTATATGCAGTTTAAACAGACAATATATGCATTAATCACCTTAGTAACTTTTCTGTCTTCATCAGCCAGAGGTCATGTCCTCCAACAAAAAGGTTATCTGGAGAGAGGGGGATGAAGAATGAGTCTTGAGCACTGCTTCAAAGGTCACAAAAACTTTAGGAACTTCACAATGGCCCTGAAACAAAGTTTTCATCAATACTTCTAAATACTTGTGTAAGCAGGAAGTGGGGTTGAGAAGTAGCAGAAGAAAACAGAGAGAAAGTAATTTCATTAAAAAATTCACTTTCTTTTTCCTCAGAAAACTCACCTAAACCAAAATGCTCCACTAATTGGGAGGGTGGCCTAATGGTTAAGGTGTTTGCCTTACAAATTAAAAGTGCAGGGTTTGAGTCTCACAAGGGATAATTGGCTAGGCTTAAAATGGCTTGCAAGGGCAGTTAGTTTAGTACTAACCTAAGATCACAAACATATCCAAGGTCAGGTCCATCTGCTATTATTATACTCCCCCCATGTTCAGTAGGCACCAAATTTGGAAGCTTTCAATTCTTTCCTCAAAAATGGGGGAAAGGCAAAGTAGTCAGACAAAGGAAAGAAATCAGGGGCAAATTTTTAAATATTACTCTAATTCTCTTAAAAGGTTAGTAAAACAGAGCCTGCATCAACATACATGTTATGAACAATATGAAGTATAAAACTCTAATATCTGGCATTATTGACGGACTTTAATCCTCAGGAATTTAGCAGAAAAAATAATTATATATATATATATATATATATATATATATATATATATATATATATATATATATATTTATATGTATATACATACACACACACATGTAGGTTCATAGGTAGATACTAGGCTATTGGCCCTAGGGCCTATATAAGCCTAGCCAAACAGGTATCCTGGCTTTCTCCACCCAAGAAAATTATTTTCCTGTGCTCCTGTCGAGCAGAGCCACAGAGGTGATCCCCAAGGTGAATTTCCTATTTCCCATCCAATCATCAAGATTTTTCTTGAAGAGTGCTAATGAGGAGCTTTGTTTGATATAGATAGGTAGTTTGTTCCAGAGTATGGGAAGTCTCTGGGGCAGGAATCTATCCCTCCAGCATATTCTGTTTATTGTAGTGACAAGGTTTAGGTCCCTAGAAAGTGTAGCTCAGAGGGATTGGGATTTCTTTAAGTGGAGCATGTCCAACAGCTCTGGGATTGACATAGCTTTGTATGTTAGGCAGAGATCGCCTCTGAGCAGGCGATATGTGACGGAGTAAAGCTGGAGTTTTTTGAGATGGTCTGTGTAGGGCATCTGTTTGAGGCTGGTAATCTTCTTTGTGAGGTATTTCTGCGGCCTTTCCAGTTGTTGTAGATGTCTTGTGAGGTACATACCAAAAGGGGCATTGTACTCTATAATGGGTCTAATGAGTGACGAGTAGAGGGGAACAATGACTTCTTTTTTCCTGGATGAGAAACCTTTTGTGATGAGGTGTGCCACGTAAAAGATCCTGTGGCGATGTGATTATCAAAGGAGATTTATATATATATATATATATATATATATATATATATATATATATATATATGGGTCTACCTGAGATGGTCGACAAGCCATTTGATTGACTTTCATTTGGTCAACAATTCATTTGGTCGACAGGCAGATTTGCCCTCCTCCCCAATGTTGTGCGACCCTGGAGTTGATATATATAGTTGGGGGGGGGGCACAGCCCCCCACATTGGGGGGTGTGTGGGGTGAAACCCCCCATATAAAACTGCTTGTCGACCAAATGAACTGTCGGCCAAATGAAAGTCGATCAAATGTCTTGTCGACCATGTGATAGGGATCCATATGTATATATATATATATATATATATATATATATATATATATATATATATATAAACATACAGGGAAAAAAAAAACAAAAAAAAACAAGCAAATCAGGGATGCTCTGCAAAATGAGGGATATTTGAGAGGTCTAAGACAACCTCATTACTCCCAGAAATGGCAGGAGGAAAGTAAAAAAAAAAACATGGATTCTTATCACTGAATTTTTGTGTTCACACAGAAAAAGCCAAAAAGAGTCATAAAGTCGGCAGCTGCCCTGGGCACAAATGATAAGGGATGTGATTGGCAGAGGTAGCCAATGTTACAAGTATTAAATTACACATTATGCATTGGATGTGTTAAATTTATAAATGCTATATCTGCATTATTGGTTTAAAATGCATCTTGATAATTTCTGTCTAAAATTTATTAGACTACATGGGCTTACTATTAAAAAGCTATGACTTTATATTTATGTAGCTCCTTGTTAAAAAGTTGAGTGCTTGCTTTTTGTAAACAGTAAGTGAAAATCGTGAGAGTCAGTGCATAGATTTTTGTTCATTATGAGAAACTTTGTGAAACTATATGGAAACGATTCTTGTTAAATAGTGAAAAGTCAAGTCTTCTTGGGATGGTATATGGGATGGTCAATAAGCATAAACATATATGTCTTGCATCCCTCTATATCCCCCCAGGGGACAATATCTCTACATTAGAAGACATCCTCTCTTGGCTCTCCAATAACATTAATAATGAAACCATAATCTTAGGTGACGTAAATATCAACTGGACCTCCATACAATCTCCAACTAACCCCCTTAACATTAACCTATATAACTTTTCCCAGCTAATCAACAAAGTAACACGTCCATCAAAAAACCTCTCCTGTGGCAGTATACTAGACTGGATCCTAGTTTTTCATCCCCACTATTACTCTGATAGTGGTACTCTTCCCGACGCTCTAAGTGATCATATGCCCACTTTCACCCATCGACTCCCCTGTATATCTCACCAGCCCCACAATTATATTACTACCCGCAACCACAAAAATTTTAACCCAACAACCTTTTTAGATTCTCTAAATGCAATTAATTGGAACAATCTAAGGACACTACCCTTAGAAGACGCAGTCTCCCACTTTAATTCTGCATTTCTAAACGTATTAGATTCCCTTGCTCCCTTAAGGACAAAAAGAATAAAAAATAATTCTGCCCCCTGGCTTACCAAAAACACATTAGCAAACATGCGCCTTAGAGATAAAGCCTGGGCACTCTATCAGAAAAGAAAGACCCCTGAATCCTACACAGAATATAGAACCCTTCGAAACAAAGCAAAAAAGCTTACTATCTCTGAAAAACAAAATTACTTCTTCACCCTCCAAAACAATAATAAAACAAATCCACAGAAATTCTGGAAAGGAATCTCCACCCTCCTAAACCCCAGCAAACCACACACCCCTACCCCTGACCCAAATGCTCCAGATTTTGATTTAGCCACTCAATTTAACTCCTTCTTCATTGAATCCATTAGTAAATTAACTTCCTCCTTTACTACTTCTACCTTACAATCCAATACCCCCCCCCTCTCCTGCCAAAAATCCACCCTGCACTTGTTCTCCTTCCACTTTCCCATCTACTCACTCTATATCCCCCATCTACTCACTCTATATCCCCCAACTCTTCTCCTTCCCCAACTTCCTCATCTTCCTTACCAGCATCAAATACTCTCCCTCTCCACTCTGCTCCATTCTCTTTAAAACCTATACCTACATCTACAATAAAGAAACCCCTTCAAAAATTGAAGCCTGGCACTAATGCACCAGATAACATCCCCTCATACTTCCTAAGCATAGCTGCTGAAGCTATTGCCTATCCCATAAGTATTCTCATCAACCGCTCAATCCTGGAATGTACTGTGCCCCAACTCTGGAAACAAGCCTTTATCATCCCTCTACATAAAGGCGGTAGCAACCACAATGTCAACAATTTCCGTCCCATCGCTATCCTGTCCCCCATCTCCAAGCTTCTAGAAAAGTGTATTCAACTTCAACTACTACCACATCTTCTAGAAAACAACCTTCTCACACCTACACAACACGGCTTTAGGCCAAATCATAGCACCATGACAGCCCTCCTCTCCTATCTCAAACCGTAAACAAAGCACGACTCTGGCCAAATTGTCTCCACACTACTACTCGACCTCTCTAAGGCTTTTGATACTATCTCACACAGTCTGCTCTTAACAAAACTTTCAAAACTTAACCTTTCTCCCTCCTCAGTGAACTGGTTCTCCAGTTAATTATCTAACAGATACCAAGCTGTAAAATGGAAAAAGGCCACTTCTTCTTTTCTCAGCACCCCCACCGGAGTTCCCAAGGCTCTATACTTGGTCCTCTTCTCTTCAACATATTTATAAATGATTTTCACAAATCTATCCCATTCTCTAACATCATCCAATACGCTGACGATTCTACCATTATCTGTTCTGCCACATCTTCCTCTAAGCTTCAAAAACTCACACAAGAAGCTTTCTCAAACACTGAGCACTGGATGAAAACAAACCATCTTGCTCTTAACGCCTCCAAAACTAAACTCATGGTATTTACCCGGTCCAGAAATACTCCCTTCAATACAAACACATTCTTCATTACTAGCCAAAACAACTCAATCCTAGAACTGGTGTCTGAAAGCAAGCTGCTAGGTGTCCAAATTGATAACCAGCTTAATTTCAACTCCCATCTACAACTAAATATAAAAACCCACCAAAAACTTGGCATGCTATATCGTCAAAATCAATACCTCACAAAGACCACCAAAATTTCCCTCTCTTCTTCCTTCCTTATCCCCTCCCTTCTCTATGGATCACCTCTCCTAACTAATCTCCAGTCCTCTCTAAAGAAACAACTTTCTTCTTGCTATAACAAAATCGCAAAGTTTGCTAACGGTCACAGGTCCTCCACCCACCACTGTTCTTCTCTCCAAAAACTTAATTGGCTTGAACTTCCACATCAGCTCAACTTCACTCAGCTAACCCTAGCCCATAAGCTCATCAATAACCCATCTCTTTGTCCCTCCCTGTCTTCTGCTTTTACACTGCACCTACCCGACAGAGTCCTAAGGTCAAACAATCAAAACTTATTAGAAGTTCATAAACCAACTCGTCCCCCAGGTAAAAACCTTCTATCCTTTAACCTAGCACGACTTTGGAACTCACTCCCACCATCTATTCGCACCAGTGGTAATCATTATATGTTCAAAAAATCCCTTCACACACATCTTAAATCCCTATGGGAATGCTCTTGTTCCCACCATCTTAAAAACAAGGTACTCTTCATCTCCCAATCATTCCTATATTACTCAACTATGCCTACATAAACAATTACTTTCTACAAATTACTACCTCTTTAGCCCTAACACTCCCCACATTTATTCTACTTACTTCTATAAGATTGCTTAGTGGAAAGTACCTCAAACGCAAATTCAATGACTGTATTCTTTTTTAAAATTGTATAAGTATCTTTAGTAATGTATTGTATGTACCTAGTAAGTTTGTTTGCTTATAGAGCTTTTCTCTATTGTATGTACCTATTCTGTATGTCTATTTTTTGGAGCTTTTCTCCCCAGGACTCCATTGAAAACGGGTTCTTTTGGCCCAATGGACTATCCTGGTAAACCAACTGCAAATAAATAAATAATAAATAAATATTATATACTGCAATAACTACAAGACAAGGGACGGCTGCTTGTACAATCTACTTCAGCTTAAATACAGCCGTAGTAAAAGCCATAAATATTAATAATTTAAGCATCCCTATGATGTAAAAGTTAAATTTATTTGCATTGTACATGCTAGCCTTCTATTATTGATGAGAATTTTTTTTGATAATACCAGGTAGCCATTTTCAACTCAGAATTTGAAATGTTGTGACTTAGATGGATGGGAGTGTGTGCTTCTCTATTCAAGGTACGATTACACTTCCTATGCTTAGTAAGGTAAATTACCTACTTGTGATTCATGTTTCAGACAACATACATCACACGTATACTGTTGTTAAAGAAGGAGTGGGTCACTCCACATTACCTGCTTTACAATACACAATTTCCCTAGAATTTACGTGTGTTTAGTTTCTGTATTTACTTATTAAATTGTACATTATATTTAAAGTGCGGTCAGTATACTGAACTGTAGTGTAATATTTGAGAAGGGATTGACAAAAGTTTTAAGCTAAAATATTTATGTTATAATATTAAATTCTTGCATTTCAAAAGTGTTGTTTTGGTGGGGTAAGTAGTAGAAGATAGGTTAGTGCATTAGTGCAATAACCTATTATTTTTTTTGATAAATGTCTGTAGTATTGTTGTCTTTGTAGAAGGAGGTAGCAAACAAGACTAATACAATCTCAAGTTGTGCAAGCAAGACGCCTTTCTTAACTACTAGATGGTGATAAAAGGAACCAAGATAATTTCTGTGCCCCCCAAAAAAGGTCGTTGGTTTTAGATCCAAGTCTTTGAATATGCTCCTGAAAATTAAGAGATTAGTTGACCCAGATGCCTGGGTATCTGAATGAAGTGGCAATGTCTACAAGGTTGTTGTACTGGTCGAAAATCTTAAGAGAGCTGAGAGCTTGGGAAAGTCTTTTCTTAGAACTATGGAGTCTAACTTTGTATTTTTTTTTGGGGGGGGGGGCATTAAGGAGACATTTTGTGGATGTGAGCTAGTGGTTTAGGTACAGGATGTCAGTTTGTTGTTGAGTTTGGATTACCCATTGTGCTGGGCTTGTTCTGTAGATAACCATGTCACTGGCATATAAGATAAGTTTTAACTGGGGCAGGTCAAGGGATAATTTATATATAAAAATGGAAAAGAGGTAAGTATTGATCCCTGTGGCACACCTGAATGAGTGTAAATAGTATGTGATAAAGAGGAGCCAGTCTTCACAGCAAAGGATCTGGAAATCAGGAAGTCTTTGAACCAGTGTGAGGCTTCAGTGTTGAAGCCAGTATCTATGAGTTGGGCTATTAATACTGAGTGGGCCACCATGTCAATGGTTCAGGTCAGGTCAATGAAAATGGCACAAGATTTCCTTTATTCAAGATGGTGAGTATGTCATCAGTTAGGGTCCACAGTACATCTATATAAGCCTTCCTGCCCCAAAGCTGTGTTGTTTGTGGGAGACAAATTACATTTTTCTAGATTGTTAACAAATTATTTTTTTCAAGTACTTTGCTGAGAGTAGAAAGCATACAGATAGGCTGTTAGTGGCTGATGGAGGAAGGTTTTGGATCTTTAGGAGCAGGTCTGATGAAGGCTAACTTACAAACTGTTGGTATAGTATTAGTTGTGAGGGTGGGACAGTGTGGTCTCTATAATGATAAAGAATCCAGGGGCAAAGATTCAGAGATGGGTTGCAGCTGTCACACCTAGGTTTTCGAATACTGGCCAGGGCTCTTGCTGTCTCCATAGTGCCTTTTTTAGGCAAGGCTCAAAGGACAAACCAACCACCGTAATCAGCACAGGTAACCAAAAACTAAGGGTAATGCTACTCAACGCCAGAAGTCTCAACCTCAAAATGTACACACTCGAGGCTCTCCTCAGCATGGAGAAAATCGATGTTTGTGCAGTGACGGAAACCTGGTTCAAGGCTCAAGAGAGCACCCCAGCAATGCCAGGTTACAATTCATATCATACCTTCTGGCCTCAGTTATCGGATCGCAGTACAAAGGGCGGAGGTATATCCATATTCATCATGGATACCCATATCTCCAGGTTAGTAGCGCAGCATGATGCCCCAGAGATTATCCATGCGCAACTATCAGCAGGCAAAACCACATTTCAAGTCGTAGCCGGTTATAGATCACCCACCATGTCCCAAGATGCTCACTCTACATTCCCTGAGACATTGGAAAATATAAAGGTCCTACCCAACACCATAATCTTGGGTGATTTCAACTACCCTGGTATAGACTGGGCAAACTACCAATGTTCCAACTCCTATGCTCAGCGATTCATAGAATTTATAAATTCAAATGCCCTTGAACAACTAGTATGTTCCCCCACTAGAGGGGAACAACATATTGTATTTAATCATCACAAATATGGGCGCCCATTGTACCACACCTGTTATCACTCCCTCCTTGGTCAGATCCGACCACAAACTGATAACCCTGGACATCCTCACCCCTCCATCTCCCCCAGTCAAAGAAACCATAGTCAAAAACCTTTCCAAAGCAAACTTCAAACTACTTGCATCCGAAGTAGAAAGCTTCACTATTCCCTTGCAGAAGGATAATGATATCCACGATGCGGAATCCTACACCAAGGCACTCTATATGCATCTTCAGGATTGCATGGACCGTGCTATCCCAAATAAAACCAAGACTCCTTCCTCAAGCAAGAAGAAACCAGTCTGGTGGACCCCGGCCATAAGCAAACTTTACAATAAAAGGAGCAGACTTATACAAAAAAAGGCCAAATCTCAAGACGAAAAATCATCCCTGATCAGCATTAGTAAGAAATTGAGGGCCCTCATCAAGTCAACTAAAGCTAATTTTGAAAAGAAAGTTGCCAAGGATGCCAAGGATAACCACAAGGCATTCTATGGCTACGTCAAAAACCTAAATGGCAACGCTCAGGTCTGTTCTGAGCTAGTACAAAATGGAACAAAATACACTGACCCTTCTGACATTGCCAATATCTTGGCTGACAAGTTCAGTGCAAATCCCCCCCCCCACCACCACCATCTACAGGGCCTATTACCATTCCAGGGGATTGTGCAAGTCCAATTATTACTGATACGTTGGTTAACAAGGCTCTATCTAAAGCTAAAAACACTGCCTCCATGGGACCAGATGGTGTCCCAGGCTGTGTCATACGCGAGCTCCAAAAGGAATTAACCCCGTATCTTAATACCCTGTTCAATCTCAGCCTCTCCACAGGATATGTGCCCACAGAATGGCGCACGGCAATGGTGGTCCCGCTACACAAGGGTGGGGCCACAACTGACCCTGGGAACTACCGACAAATAAGCCTGACCAGTCTGATCTGTAAGGCTATGGAGCGAATCATTATGGAACTCATAAATGGAGAGATTGGGAACCTCCAGTCGCTGGACGCCACACAGTTCGGCTTTGTCAAGGGCAGATCATGCCTCCTGAACCTGGTGGATTTCTTTGAGATAGTTACTCAGGCTATAGATAAGGGAAAGGAGGTACACACGGCTTACCTTGACCTTGCTAAAGCATATGACACCATTCCCCATTCAGGTATTATTGATAAGCTCACCAGCCTAGGCATAAACCCTTACGTCACAAGATGGATCGCAAACTGGCTCTCAGACAGATCCCATAAAGTAAGAGTAGCGGGATCTATGTCCGAATCCAGACCAGTAACGAGTCGTGTGCCTCAGGCCTCTGTCCTGGGGCTCTTCCTGTTTGGCATATACTTCTCAGAAGTACAGGCAAGCACGGAAGGGCTGTGGCTGACTAAGTTTGCGGACGACTGCAAACTGGGTGCTATAATAGAGTCTCCGGCCGACATGGAGATCCTCCAGAAGGGCCTAAATGAGACTGATGCATGGTGTCAAAGCCACGGTCTCAAGCTAAATGCAAAAAAATGCGTAGTAATCCCCTTTGGAAAAAACAGAGTACCCACAAACTACAACATAGGAGGTAATCCCCTGAAATCTGAAGAAGAAATAAGGGATCTAGGGACCCAAGTAGATTGTCAGCTTTCCTTTGATAACCATGTTGCCAAAGTGGTTAGAAAATCCTTCTATGCAACCCATCTGATCATGAAAGGGTTCGCATCAAGATCTAAGGATGTAATGGTGCCCCTCTACTCTTCCCTCATCAGACCCATTATTGAGTACAATGCACCAATTGGAATGTACCTGGCTAGACATCTCCAGCAGCTGGAGAGACCACAGAGCTACCTAACCAAGAGGATTACTGGTCTCAAACAGTTGTCCTATGCAGCACAATTGAAAAAGCTAAGACTGTTCTCTGTTGCATAACACTTTCTCAGAGGCGATCTCTGTCTAACGTACAGAGCCATGTCCAACCTTGAATTCTTGAACATGCTCCATCTTAGCAAAACCAAATCTACTCGAGCTACATGCTCTAGGGATATAAACCTCAACACAACAATGAATAGAACATGCGGGAGGGATAGATTCCCTTCGCAGAGACTTCCCTTACTATGGAACAGGGTCTCGATCTACATAAGACCCCTCAGCATCACTCTTCAAGAGGAACCTTGATGAGTGGATGGGTAACAGAAAGTTCACACCGGGGATCACATCAACAGCACTACTAGATAGAGGCCAAGGGTACTAGCTGCTAGTACAAGGGTCTAGGGAACTACTAAAGGGGCGGTGAATACCGCACAATGTGGCTGGGCTAATATATGCCTTCGGGCAGATAGCCCAGTACCAACCTATGAACCTATAAAAGATGTCGGATCCAGAGGGAGAGTCAAGTAGGATATTTGTTCAAGTAATACAATAATCAACTTGGCAGTAATTTATGTAAAGGAGAATGGCAGAAGGTACTCAATGGGTTGAACTCTACATGGGAAAGAGACGAAGGAATGCTGTGAGTGGATTGGAGGCTGTTCCATTCTTTGAGGAAGTCATAAAGTGCGAGGATGTTGGTATGACAGGAAACATGCCCTTGTGGGAAAGTTCCTTTGGAGGAAGTATTTAGCTTTGTGCCTATAGATTGCCTGCTGGTGAAATTTTGTAAGCTGGTGTAGCATTCTCTATTTGTCATTGTGGGATCCTTTCCACAGTTTCCTGAGACTTCATCTTGGACCTGCAGTAAGGTTTGTAATTCTTTGGTAAAACATTTGGTGTTGGCGTGTTTAGTGCCCTGAAGAGTCAGGACAAGTTCAGAGATTTGATTGTTGGTGATATTGGGGTTTAGTCAGTTAAAGTATGGGTGATCTGTCTATGGTGAAGAGTTAGGCTTACAGTCTGGAAATTTGTGGTGAGACTTGTGTTTGAAGGACACCATATTTGGGAGAGTTTGTTTTTCATGTTTTGTATGTGGAATGTTACAGGGTACACTGAAGGTTGGAGGATGGGTGGGTAGATGCAGATAGAGGAGATACTGCAAGGGTGAAGCTTACAATAAGGTTTAGGAGTAAGTGGAGATGTGTACGAGCAGCATCCATGTTTATCAGTAGCAAACAGACTCCAATCTGACTCATGTCTATAAATATACAAATTATTATCAATGCAGAGAATTTCAAAAGACTTCATAAAAGAAAGTCAATACCACTAACAATTGCTTTCTAAAACCTCCAAATCTGTGGATTCTGTTCTGAAGAAAAAACATCTAAAATAAAGGAACATCTGAGAAGCCTTCAGTGAGTAGACCTAAGACCAAATGGAAATAAACACTCTCCAAATGTAGTGATGATATCATGTTTCTTTGACATCATCATCATCAGAATGACCTGCATGCAGTATAATCATCATGAATCTAGCAACTGCTATAAATAGGATAAAGACCTTGAAACCCAATACAAGTTTCTATTTCTTCAACTATGCTGGTGACACAAAATGCCTGGACTAGAACTCTGGCTCAGGAATGAATAAAAACAGGAACCATCATTGTAACCATATCACAGTTTATTGAATAGTGAGTGCTTTCATCTTAAAACTTCCTTTTAAAATACTTCATCGGAGTAATTCTGGTGAAACCAAACACATAATTTATAGAGGCTGACCACCAATGAAAGGCTGAATAACTGAATAAATGAAACTAATAATAAATCACATTCCATGTGGGCTAAATCAAGAATAACAAATAGTGAAAATTAGTAAAAAATGTATATAAAAATATATATAAAGCTGAAAATGATGTTAAACCACCAGATCACAAATGATAAAACCTAATGTAAAAGCTTAAATAATGAATACTATTAAAATGCTATTAAAACTTAATTATACAAAAGCTGCTTCTGTCTTTAAAACATTTGTCAATGAAACAGAATCATTTAAATCTGGTGCAACTGTGGCATTGAGCCTGATTTGCCAATTAAGTTCCTTTAATTGAAGCAGAGTATATCCATCCCCATACATTGGCATCACCATAACTCTGTGATTACAAAAAATGAAAACTTCTTAAAATTAAGACAGACAGTAGTATGCCTATAAAGGGCAATAGTAGTTTTCATTTCCCTTATATCATATTAATGTTTCCTTTATTCTGTCACTCAACTTTCTGACAGTTTTCCCCACATAGAATGCATTGTAGGAACTGCAAATAGGCAAATAAACAACATAAGTGCTGTTGCAATTATTATTATTATTATTAATTACTGCCATTTTGCACCCATTTGAAAGTCAACAGAAATACAAGTAGAGAGGTGAACATGAAAGTCATAACCATTGGTAACGAACATAAGAATCGGTTTGATGTGGCTACCCCGTTATTTGTAGCACCATTCAGTAGTAACTCTTCCAGTATGTTAGTACTATTAAACTTTAGTGGGATATTGTGTTTATGGATGAGATTAAAAATGTCTTGAAGTAGCTCCTGTTGTGGTTTATTCAAAAGGGAAGAACATTAAAACTTTTTTGGAACTGGCATCAGCAAAAACTTTGCTGACCAATAGTAATATGCAGAAATGTGGATTCTGTAAGCTGGGCAGGTACATTCATGAGGGTCCATATACCGTCACTCATAATTTTGAGAGGACAGTAGCATGTCCAGGAAAATGTAATTGCAACAGCACTTCTGTTGTGTTTTTGGCTAGATGCAGTCCCTGCAATGCATTCTATGTGGGGAAAACTATCAGAAAGTTGAGGGACCTCAACCCACGTCACATGTAACTGCATTCAATTTATGTATATATGTACATAGCACCCTCTCTTGTACATTACCCTTTGCTGCTTACTGTTCATGTTGTGCTCATTATGAGAACTGTATTTTATATTTTTTAATAACAATTTTTTTTTTATTTAACAATAGCTGTTTTTTTTTTAAGTTTGGTCTGCTACTACTTTCTATATTGTACTTTGTATGTGTCTTGGAGCTTTTCTCCCCGGGCCTCTACTGAAAATGGACATGTATCCAGTTAGACTAGCCCGGTCAACAAATGTAAAATAAAATAAAATTAAAAATAAAAATTCATTACAGCATTCTCAAGGGTACTTTTTACATTCTTTAAAGATGTACATTATAAGAGTAATGTCAAGAAAAAGACCTTACTGACCACACCATTTGTTCTCTTTGAATTAATGCCTAAAGAGTGAGAAGTCAAGGTCAAGCTAGCCTTTATTCACAGATTTATTACTTCTTACTAAGCAGAAACTGTAAAAGAACAGCAGACAGAGTAAAAGACTAGTAACCAAATGCAAAATGTCGTTAGCCTCTGACGGAGACCAAAATGACTGCAGGTAATTCCACGGTGTTCTGCATTTGGTTCTTACTAGGCAGACTGCCTCGACAATAATACAGAACTTAGTCATGCAACCCAAAGATTTTAATGGGTGGATTTGTCATCCCACTCAAAGAGGACCATACTATTTACCCCAAGCACAGATTTGTGGGTACCCATTAAACTGTCAAGGCAGAACTTAAAAAAGGCCAATATGTGCAAATAAATTCCACTGGCTGACATGCAAAGGAACTTATTTCATAGGTAGGGGATTCTTTCAGTGAGGAACCTATCTTTTGAGGTCTTCTTTATGTTGCAACAAAGGTTGAGGTCTTAGGAGCAAGTATTTAGTATTGCTAGTATTTCAGAGGTGATGCAGGTCTAACAGGACAGGCAATTCATACCACGTGTGAGACATTTTACATTGGCAAACCAAACAGAAAATACATGTTTGCTTTAAAGCATCAGGATAAGTTAAATGGTTTGTATAAACATCCTATTAAATATCTATATTTTATACTTACTTTTACTGTTTTGGACAGTTTCTCATAAAGGTGGTAATATGGACGATGGAATATGGGGAATATCAATGACAATTTTTATTAAACTTGTGAAAAAACTATGGGTTAAATTACAGTGCAAATTTTAAATGTTTTTGAAGATGAAAAGAAAGTTTTTTTAAATATATTGAAGTTAGATCACACGATTGAAGTTTGAACTGTAGTTAAATAATGAATATGCTACTTAAAACAGATCAGATGAAGTTCCTTATCTTTCTTTGTAAGTGAGATGAAAGCGCTTATGCTTGTTACTTTATCAACAAGGTATGGAGGCATTTTATATAGCAGATTGGTTTTCTTCTTCCCATTTTTACTGTATTTTTGTTTCACTTTGAGAGTTGACTGTGGAGGTGGAGTTCACATTCTGCTTTGGTTGAAAAGTAAGGTGTGCAAAACAGTGGAGCAACCAGTATTACCCATATGGTATAGAAATTTGGGCAGTAAAGGCAGAGCAGTTGAGGAAGCCAGAGGTGATGGAAATGAGTTGCCTGAGGCGGTTGGTAGGATGCACTGTGTGGGACAGATGAAATTAAGACAACAGAGCAGAATCTCAAAGAGCTCCACTTGCAGAGAAGGTCAAACAGAACAGGTTATGGCAGTTAAGACAAATGAGCAGGAAAGCAGAAGTCAAACTGGTGAAGATGATTTGGGAGAGACAGGAAAAATGCAAGAAGAAACAAAGGCATACAGCACACAGATATAGATTTTTGACAGAAGATCTGCAACAGTCAGGCATGACTGCCCAAAAAGGTAAGAAAGTGACACAATCAACAGAGATGGTGACAGCTGACATAACTCCTGACCCCTATGTAGAATATGGGAAAGGGGGGGGGGGTTGAAAAAGATGACAACAAATGATGCAAATCCTCAGAAAAGAGGTGCCTAAATGAGATATAAAACCTATCCATAAAGTCAAATGGAGATTTTGGATGCTGGGGTGTATGAGGGATCCCATGTCCTATGTCAGCAAGTCCACTCTTTGAAGCAGTTTTTGGTAACTGCCCCTAGCCAGATGCATGAAAACAGAGAAACAATGCTGTCAGGGCCAAAAGGGAGTCTCCAATAGCATTTCTGACAAACTTGATCTTTAGAAGGAGTTTGGATATTAGTGGAAATGGGGAAAGGTGTAAAAGAACATTCCTATCTGTTTTCCTGGCCTTTTTGCATGTAGTCCTGCAACAGAACTGGTTTAGTTGTCTGTTGAGATACCATGCAAATGGATCTTCTTGGGGAGTTACTAACAGGTGGAGAATCTCTTAGGAGACCACGGGATATAGCATCCATTCATGAGGGTGGAAGATGGATCCGCTCAGTGTGCTACTTAGATTTGCACTGACAGAAGGTATGTTGCCTGCAGACTGCACAGAACTGCCAGTTCCCAGGCATTCATGGCTAATCTGCAGAGTGGATAAGATCTTGTCCCCCAGTGTTTACTTATGTGCCACATCACTGTTGTGTTGTCTGCTATCAATAACGATGGTCCAGGTGTACATAACTGATTCTGAGCTTTTATTAGAGCCATTTCTTTGCAATTTATGTGTTTAGTCTGAAATGATGCTCCCACATGCCCTGGACCTTGACTCTTTGAAACACTGCCCGCAATGCAGACTTTGAAACGTGTGGCGACTTACTGAGAATGACAGTCATTGTTTTTTTCTTTTGAAAGGAGGGTCTTTTCTTTTTAATGTTACCCTACCAGTTTTTTTCTTTCTTGTGCAACTGTTGGAAAGCTTTTGTTTGGTAAATTTAAATGGCTTTCAAAAGAAAGGATCATGTTTAGAAGAATGATTCCTTTTATACTTGGGAATAAGAGATAAAAAAACATTTGATTGACCTCCTGCTTCAATCTGCCTCTCTCTTCCACCTTCTTAACAGCCTCAGCAAGGAATTTCTAAGCCTTAAATCATTATTAAGTAGGGAATTCAAAATCTGAACATTTACAACGTCTGGAAAAATCTGCAGTCTCACTTGGGTATTTCTGCACACAACAGTTTCGGTAACAACTGCTCTGAGAATGGCATCAGCAGCATCATAAGCACACCTGACAGAGTGATTAGTAACATGAGAAGCATCACCAACCATATCCAGCAAATTAGTCTTAGCCTGCCATTTTGCAAGGATAGTCAAACACTGCTCCATGTTAGCAAAAATAAATTAGAGATATGTTGACATGTTTCACAACTAATTGCAGCGAAAGCCAAAGTAGTTGATGCATAACCTTCTTGCTAAACATATCAAATGCAAGCTATCCTTACCATTTGGAACAGGACTGGTAAAAGAGAAGGGTTATAGCTTATGTCCCAGCCCAAGAAAATTATAGCAGGGTCTATAATATTCTTTTGAAGAAATTAATGCAAGTCTGCTGTAGAATTTATCATATTTTTGGGGGGAAGGGAATTGATAATCTGGGGAAACAGACTTCTTCTAAAGCCCCTAAGACAAGTGAAATGGCTACAGGCTATAAAGAGTTCATGCTAAGGCATTCATAATATCTTTTTCTGTGACTCTGATACCGCCTTTACCTTCCCAATTAAAGAAATCTTTAATTTTGTTGACAGTGTCTCCAACTTAGAGCAACTATTTGCCCTAAAAGCCAAACTAGATTGATAATCTAAGGAAAGAGTATCCTCGTATTCAGACTCGCATGCAGTTGGGGAAGATAAAGTGCAGTTTTGTACCTACCATAAATGTAGATGTTCGAATGTTCACACTGCTGCAGTCATTACACTTGGGTTATCCTGCCGTCAGGTGGTCCCCCTCAGTCGGCCAGAGTTCCAAAGTCTTGGTCCTGCGTCAGTTGCTGTCACTTCTTCCCTGACGTCAGTGCACCATGGGTATACAAGATGCAGCCAACGCCATTTTCTTCAGTTTTTCTTGCCCCAGATGTCAGGTGTCCCCAAAAAGGTAGGCAATATAAATTGCTAATAAAACATGTATAAGAAAAGCAATCAAAAACTTTCAGTTACCAGCAAATACTCCCCATAGGTAGCAAAGGGTAGAAGGCTTAGGTAAGTACCAGCAAGTAAGAGGGGAAGGATGGAGGGTAACCTGGACTGCAGCAGTGTATACACTCGAACATCTACATTTATGGTAGGTACAAAACCGTACTATGTTCATCGTGTTACACTGCTGCAGTCATTACACTTGGGTAGAATCCCAAAGCTGAGGTAGGGTGGCTCGTTCTATAAGGCATTAGGGGTGGCTATAAGGCCCTGCAGCACTGCAGTGGCAAAGCCAGCTCTGGATTTAGAATAAAGAGGCAGATGGTAATGCTTGGTGAAGGTATGTACAGAACTCCAAGTTGCTGCTTCCAAAATGTCCTTGGTAGGTACTCCTCTGAGGTAGGCAGTTGAAGTGACTGTTGCCCTGGTGGAATGAGATCTAATGCTGTTAGGTACAGTTTTCCCATGGTGTGTATAGCAGAAACGTATACAGTGCCCTATCTTGAAATGGTCTGTTTTGAAATGGCTTTTCCCTGTGCTCCTGCAGCATATGCTACAAACAATTGCTCAGTTTTCCTGAAAGCTTTCATTTTGTCCAAGTAGAAATGTAACTGTCTGTGCATGTCCAAGGAATGCAGTAGTCTCTCCCCTTTATTCTGTGGATTTGGATAAAAAGTTGGCAAGTTAATAGATTGGTTTAGAGCCACACCCGATACCACCTTTGGCATAAAAGTAGGGTTTGTTCTTAAAGACACCCTGTCTTGGTGGAAAATGATGAAAGGTTCCACTGCCATTAGTGCCTGTAATTCTGAAACTCTTCGTGCTGAGGTTATTGCCAGGAGCAGAGCAGTTTTCCAAGAGACATATTTTAAGTCTGCTGAGTTAGCTGGCTCAAAAGGAGGTAAAGTTAATTTTTCCAAGATGAAGTTGAGGTCTCAAGTTGGAGTTGGTGTTCTACGGGGCGGTCTTATGTTTTTAGCCCCCCTGAGGTACTGTTTTAGCAAAGGATTAGAAAAAATTGGTGGGTCTGTGTTGTAACGAGCAGAGATGGCAGAGGCGTGGATCTTAATGGATGAAAAGGAGAGGCCTTTGTCCAGCATCTCAGTTAAGTATTGTAGTATCTGAGGAATATTTGGGACAAGAGGGTCAAGGCTGTGAGCCTGGTTCCAGGTACAGAATCTCTTCCATTTATCCGAATAGGCTTTCCTGGTGCTAGGCTTTCTGGCCTGCAGAATGACATCCATAACAGCTTTGGAGAGAGGCATTGCTTGCTTGACTAAGGAATCTGCCATGCAGCCAGGTTTAAAGTCTTGAGCTGGCTGTGAAGTATCTGATTGTTTTGCTGAGTCAGAAGATGTGGGGTTTGAGGCAAAATCCATGGTGGACCTTGTGCTAAGTTCTTTAAGATTAGGTACCAGTGCTGGCGTGGTCAGTCTGGGGCAATCAGGATCATCTTTGGCTTTTCTTGTCTGGCTTTTATGAGTACCTTTGAAAGGAGAGGTAGTGGTGGGAAAGCATATACTTGTAGTTTTTTCCAGCTGAATGAGAGGGCATCCATTTTCCATGCTTGTGGGTGGTAAGTCCTTGTGCAGAATTTCTGTAGCTGGCAATTCATTGGGGATGCAAACAGATCTATGTCCGGGCTCCACCATTTTTGTGTTATTCTGAATATTTGTGGATGTAATTTCCACTTGTGCGGATCCATGATGTTTCTGCTTAAGTCATCTGCCAGTGTGTTTTTCACTCCTGGCAGGAATTGTGCTTGCAGATGAACTTGATAGGTTAGAGCTGTGTTCCACAAGGTCATGGCTTGTCTGCAGAGGGGATATGAATGAGTGCCCCCTTGCTTGTTTATGTACCACATAACTGTGGTGTTGTCTGTCTTTAGTAGTAGTTGTCCTGGATGCAGAAGGTCCTTGAAAGCTATAAGGGCATTTTGTACAGCTAGCATCTCCTTTTGATTGATGTGAAGATGCCTTTGTTCTGCAGGCCACGTGCCCTGAATACATTTTCCTGCCATGTGTGCTCCCCAGGTGTAATCCGAAGCATCTGTTGTCAGGGTTTGCCTGGCTGTGGGTTGAGTGAAAGGCTGTCCCTTGTTGAGGTGACAGGCTTGAGCCTACCATCGAAACTCCTGTTGAAGGCAAGGAATAAGTGGCATTACTGTTTCCAAATTGTGACAGTGTTGAGACCAGACATTCTTTAGGTACCACTGTAGTTTCCTCATATGCAGTCTGGCATATAGAATTAGTAGTATGCAAGATGCCATGTAACCCAAGGCCTGCAGAATTTTTCTTGCAGGGAGTTGGGTCTTTGTTGCCATCAATTGGAAATATTGAGTCAGTTGTCATTGCTTGTCTGGCGTGAGATAAGCCATCTGGGCCATTGTACTTAAGCTGGCACCCAGGAATATTATCTCTTGTGAGGGCACTCGTTTTGACTTCTTTTCATTTACTGTGTACCCTAGACAAATTAGCAATCTTTTTACAAACGCCATATGCTTTAGAAGAATGTCTTTGCTCTCTGTTTGAATAAGGCAGTCATCCAAGTATGAGTAAATCTGAATTCTTTTTTGTCTGCAAAATGCAATTACTGGTGCCAGGCATTTTGTAAAGACCCTGGGCGCAGTAGATAAGCCAAAGGGCAGTGCAGAGAATTGGTAATGCATTGAACCTGCTAAGAATCTGAGGTATCTTCTGCAATTATGTCTGATAGGGACATGCAGGTATGCCTCCTTGAGGTCCAAAGTTACGAGCCAAGCTTTCTTGCCCAGCATGGGAAGAAGCTGCTGTAGTGTCAACATTTTGAATTTTGGAACATCCAGGTAAGTATTTACAGAAGAAAGATCCAGAATGGGCCTCAGGCTTTGCCCTTTCTGGGAACCAGAAAGAGTCTTGAGTAAAATCCTTGTCCTTGCTCCTGTGTTAGTACCTTTTGAATAGCTCTCATGTCCATGAGTGCTGTAATTTGTCTTTGAGCATCTGCCCATTGATTTGGTGGCAGATTTGGCATTCCTTTTAACCTTGGCAGAGTGTGAAAGTGGAACCTGTAACCTTGAGATACAATATTGAGAACCCATTTGTCTTTGGTGATCATATGCCAATTGTGACAGAAAAGTGCCAGTTTTCCCCCCAAGGGGGCTGCCAAGAGAGAAGTGTTTGGCAGCTGTAGTGGTAAGTCATTGGGGCTGTTTTTTATAAGGTTGAGGCCCGTCTTCCCCTTCTTTCTGGGTTGAAGCACCCCATTGTCGAGGCCTGTAAGAACCTTGTGGTTGACCTCTGCCTCTTGGACGTCTGTATCTGCCCCTTTGAAGTCTGTCTGAAACTGGAAAGGACCAATTCTTTGTTGGCCAATTTCTGCTAAATCGAGGAGGCTGAACCTGTAAGAAATCCTTCACCGTTTGCATAGATTTTGCTTTATCCTCCATTTTCTTTAATATGTCTTCTGCCTTAACTCCAAATAAAACATCCTGCTGCAAAGGAGCATCCAATAATTTTGCTTTAACATGATCTGGTAAAGTCTGCTCTTTTAACCAAGCATGTCTTCTAATGACAGACCCTGTAACTGCTGGACTACAGGAGGCCTCTAATGAATCAAAACCACATTGCAAAGTATGTTTTCCCACTTGTTCAGCTGCATGCAATAAATCCTGTATTTCCTTATAATTAGGAAGATCTGAATTTGGAAGCATTTTTTTGTTTCAACTGAGACATCAAATATTGCTGATATTTAAGCATGTGAAAAGTACAGTTTTGTACCTACCATAAATGTAGATGTTCAATGCTAATACAGCTGCAGTCATAACAGAAGTGTTGTCCTGCCAACAGGTGGGTCCTCGGTCGGCCGAATTCCAAAGTCTAGGTCCGGCGTCGGTTGTCGTCGCTTCTTCCCTGACGTCAGTGCGACAGGGGTATAAAAGAACCAGCCGACGCCATTTTCTTCAGTTTTTCTTGCCCCAGATGTCAGGTGCCCCCAGAAGGAAGGCAATACATAAATTTGTGTAATAAAGCAATGCCATATAATCAAAATACAGTAGTGCAAGCAAATATACCACGAATGAATACCCCAATCAGGTTGTATGAGGAGGTGTTAGCCAATAGGCCTGTCGCAAGAGGGGAAGGAGGGAGGGAAACCTGGACTGCAGCTGTATTAGCACTCGAACATCTACATTTATGGTAGGTACAAAACTGTACTATGTTCATCGTGCATACAGCTGCAGTCATAACAGATGGGTAGAATCCCAAAGCTAAGAAAGGGGTGGTAGGCACTAGGTGGAACTAGGAGCCAGAATGCCCTGCAAGACTGCAGTGGCAAAGCCTGCTCTAGATTTGGAGTATAATGGAAGGTGGTAGTGCTTGGAGAAGGTATGCACAGAACTCCAAGTGGCTGCTTCCAAAATATCTTTGGTAGGAACTCCTCTGAGGAAAGCTGCAGAGGTAGCCGTGGCCCTTGTGGAGTGAGATCTGATGCCTGTAGGTACAGTTTTGCCATGAAAAGAATAACAAAAGCGTATGCAGTGGGCTATCCATTTTGAGATTGTCTGTTTGGAAATTGGCTTCCCTTGAGCTCCTATAGCATAGGACACAAAGTGCTGTTCTGATTTTCTGAAAGGCTTTGTTCTGTCCAAATAATAACGCAGTTGTCTGTGGATGTCCAAGGAATGTAGTAATCTCTCCCCTTTGTTTTGAGAATTAGGATAAAAGGTAGGTAAGTGTATAGCCTGATTCAAAGCTACCCTGGATACCACTTTTGGCATAAAGGACGGGTTGGTTCGTAAGGAAACTCTGTCCTGATGGAAGATGATAAAAGGCTGCACAGCCATTAGAGCTTGTAGTTCTGATACCCTACGAGCTGAGGTAATAGCCAGAAGGAAAGCTGTTTTCCAGGACAAATATTGCAAATCTGTTGAGGCAGCTGGCTCAAGGCAAGGTCAGCTTTTCTAGAATGAAATTGAGATCCCAAGCAGGTATTGGTTGTTTCCTTGGGGGTTTTAGATTCTTAGCCCCTCTGAGGAACTGTCTTAAGAGGGGGTGAGAGAATAAAGGTGGATCAGTGTTGTATTCTGCAGAAATGGCTGAGGCATGGATTTTGATGGAGGAGAATGAAAGTCCACTGCTTAGCAGCTCAGCTAGATACTGTAATATTTGAGGTAAATTCAGTTTTCCAGGATTCTGGCCCTTTTTCTCATTCCAGGCACAAAACCGTTTCCATTTTGCGGAGTAAGCTTTTCTAGTAGATGGCCTTCTGGCCTCCAAAATGACATCCTGCACCTCCTTGGAGAGTAGGGTCTGTTGTGATGTTAAGGAATCTTCCATGCAGCTAGATGGAGTGTTTTCAGCTGACTGTGAAGAATTTTGAAGCTGTGCTGAGTCAGAAGAGGCATTAGAGGCAGGGTCCATGGTGGGGAATGCGTCAGGCTCCTCAGGAGTGGGTACCAGTGTTGTCTTGGCCAGTCTGGAGCAATGAGAATCATCTTCGGTCTGTCTGCTCTGGTTTTTAATAGTACTTTGGGCAGCAGAAGAAGAGGGGGGAAGGCATAAACTGTCATTGTTGTCCAACTGAAAGAGAGAGCGTCCACTCTCCAGGCCTTTGGATGAAAAATCCTTGAGCAGAATTTTGTCAATTGGTGATTTTTGTGGGAGGCAAAGAGATATATGTCTGGCCTTCCCCATGCTTGAATTATCTCTGTAAAGACTTGAGGATGCAACCTCCATTCGTGTGGATATGTCATATTTCTGCTTAGGTTGTCTGCCAGCGTGTTTTCCTTGCCTGGCAAGTACTGTGCTTGAAGTTCGATTTGTAAGTCCAGAGCCATGTTCCAAAGTGACATGGCCAGCCTGCATAGGGGGTATGAATGGGTTCCTCCCTGTTTGTTTATGTACCACATTACTGTGGTGTTGTCTGTGCTTATCAATAGTTGACCTGGATGCAGAAGGTCTTTGAAAGCTATAATAGCATTTATTACTGCTAGCATTTCCTTTTGATTGATGTGAAGGTGCTTTTCTTTTTGGGACCATTTGCCCTGAATGCACTGATCTGTCATGTGTGCCCCCCAGGCGTAGTCCGAGGCGTCTGTTGTGATGACTTGATTTGCTTGAGGCTTGCTGAATGGGAGACCTGTGTTTGTTTGGCATACTTGAGCCCACCACAGAAATTCCTTTTGAAGACATGGAATTAGTGGTATTATTGTTTCCAAACTGTGGCTGTGTTGAGACCATAGGTTTTTCAGGTACCATTGAAGTTTCCTCATATGCAGCTTTGCACATGGGATTAGTAAGATGCAAGATGCCATGAATCCCAGAGCCTGCAGGATTTTCCTTGCAGTCAGCCTGTGAAATTTGCTAGTGTTCTGAAGTATTGAGTTAGTTGCCCCTGCTTCTCTGGCGTGAGGTAGGCAATCTGGCTGTTTGTGTCCAAGTTGGCACCCAGGAAAATTATTTTCCGAGAGGGTATTAGCCTTGATTTCTTTTTGTTGACTGTGTATCCCAGAGAATTCAACAACATTATTACATAAGCCAGATGTTTCAGAATTATGTGCTTGCTGTCCGCTTGGATCAGGCAGTCGTCCAAATAGGGGTATATTTGTATCCCTTGAAGTCTGCAGTAGGCAATTACTGATGCCAAGCATTTCATGAATACTCTGGGCGCAGTAGATAAGCCAAAGGGCAATGCAGAGAATTGATAATGGGTTGAACCTGCAAGAAATCTGAGGTATCTTCTGCAATTTTATCTGATTGGGACATGCAGGTATGCCTCCTTGAGGTCCAATGTTACCAGCCAAGACTCCTTGCCCAGCATGGGAAGAAGCTGCTGTAAAGTGAGCATCTTGAATTTTGGTACGAGTAAAAATGTGTTTAGGATGGATAGGTCCAAAATAGGTCTCCAATATTTTCCCTTCCTTGGTACCAGGAATAGTCTGGAATAAAAACCTTGACCTTGTTCGTGAGTAGGTACCTCTTGAATAGCTTTCATGTCTATGAGATCTGAAATTTGTCTTTGTGCCTCTGCCCTTTGATTGTGTGGCAGGTTTGGCATGCCTCTCATTTTTGGAAGGGTGTGAAAATGGAATCTGTAGCCTCTGTTTATAATGCCCAGGTTCCATTTGTCTTTTGTGACAATATGCCAATTTTTTGAAAATAATGCCAGTTTTCCGCCCAAGGGTGCTGCCATTTGAGCCTTGCTTGGCATGCAAAGGGGAAAGTCATTGGGCTTGCTTTCTGAATGATTGTGAGTTATCCTCACCTTTTTGTGTAGGAGCTTGCCATTGTCTGCCTCTAAACGTTCCTTGGGATTGCCCTCTGCCCCTCAGGTGCCTGTATCTACCTCTTTGGGGTCTGTCCGTGGCTGGAAAGGACCAATTTTTGGAAGGCCAATTTCTACTGAAACGTGGGGGTTGTACCTGTAGAAAATCTTTCACTGTTTGCATTGATTTAGCCTTTTCCTCCATTTTCTTTAATACCTCCTCAGCATTTGCACCAAATACATCCTTTTGTAGAGGGGCATCTAGTAATTTAGCTTTGACATGATCTGGTAAGGTTTGTTCCTTGAGCCAGGCATGTCTACGTATGACTGATCCTGTAACAGCAGCTCTACATGAGGCCTCTAGAGCATCAAAACCACATTGCAAGGTATGTTTACCCACTTGTTCTGCACTATGCATCAAATCCTGCAACTCCTTCAAGTCTGGTTGTTCAGGTTGTGACATTTTACTTCTCAATTGTGATAACAGAAACTGTTGGTACTTTAGCATATGGAACTGGCAGTTTAATGGCCTCATGGTTAAGGTGGCTGAGGTATATACCTTTTTTCCCCACCTTTCTAAGGATCTGGAATCTCTCTCGGAAATTAATGGATTTTTAGCAGTGGAGGCCTTAATTCCCTTGGGGCCCTGTGAGATAATTTCTGGGTCAGCAGCATGGCTTTTGTATAGAAATTGGTGTGAGTCAGGAACCCGGTAGTACCTGTCAGGCTTGACTGGGGCTGGAGGTAAAGAATCCGGGTTAAGGCAGGCCTCCGAATACACATCATCTAGTATGTCCAAGACAGGAGGTATAGCCAGAGGCCTGTGCTGAGGTAGCAAGAGAAATTCCCTAAGCCTTTTCTTGGAATCTGAGTACTCTTGGCCTTCCCAGTGGAAGTGTTCCCTTAAGGTATGCAAGGTTTCCCCAAATGAGTAATCCTCTGGGGGGGGATACAAAGGGAATGGACTCCTCTGCATCAGAATCTTCAAAAGGGGAGTAAGAATGTTCCTGTTCATCAGAGTGCTCTGATATAATGGAGGCCTGATCAGAGGAGGGGGATTCTTCCTCCACTCTGGGCCTTTTGTCCGGGGGGGGGTTGAGAACCCCTGATAAGAGTAATTAAACCCTCAGCCATTTTAAGCATCTGTTTTTTAGGCATGGGGCCTGGAGATGAGCCCTGTGTAGCTTGTCTCTTAGAATGCATGGCTGCTTTAGACTTAGTGAAAGCCTTGATGGAAAAAGAAGAGGAAGGTCTGAAGCCTTGAGAGGAGGCAGACCTGTCGACATTTTGAGATTCACCACCAAGAGTGGCTTCGGTATCTGTAGTCGGGGTGTGGGCCGAGGAGCCTGCAACCTCGGGAACAGAAGACACCGCCAATGAAGTGTCTTCGGTAATCAGGGGCTGTGTAGGCGCCTCGCTGAGAACCGGACCACCTGTAGTCGGCTTTGGCGTGGTGTCGGTAGAGGCCGCGGACTTCGTGTGCCGGTCCTTATCTTTGAGCTTTTTAGACAAAACTGGAGTCGGAGTATCCGACGACATAATATAGTTAAATTTTTTGCCAAAATAATGCTGGGCGAACTCCGCCCGACACTTAATGGTGCGTTTGTTGAATGTAGCACAAAAACGACAGACCGAGATGTCGTGGTCTGGGCCTAAACAAGGAATACAGAGGGAATGGAAATCCTTATGCGGTATTTGCTTCCCACATGAAATACAATTATTAACTTTGTCTGACATCGGTTTGAGGCAAGAAAAGTTTCGCCAATGGGGTACTTAGCTTTCAAGAAGACTTTGGTTGCAAAATTTTCGTAATGTCAGGAGCTGGCCGACCGTCACTTGCGAACTGCTTCTGCTTCGGGCATCGCGCGGCAAGAAAGACTGAAGAAAATGTCGGCTGGTTCTTTTATACCCCTGTCGCACTGATGTCAGGGAAGAAGCGACGACAACCGATGCCGGACCTAGACTTTGGAATTCGGCCGACCGAGGACCCGCCTGACGGCAGGACAACCCATCTGTTATGACTGCAGCTGTATGCACGATGAACATCTGGCAATTTAAGGCCCTCATTGCTAAAGTTGCAGATGTATATACTTTCTTCCCCCATCTGTCTAATGCTCTGGAATCTCTGTCAGAGGGAACTGGATTTTTTTGCTGTAGAGGCCTTTACCCCTTTGGGACCCTGGGAAATAGTTTCAGGGTCAGCACCAGGGCTTTTATAAAGAAATTTGTGAGAGTTAGGGACTCTGTAGTATCTGTCTGGCTTAACTGGAGCAGGAAGTAAAGAATCAGGATTTAAACTGGATTCAGAATACACATCATCCACAATATCTAACACTGGTGGAATAGCAAGGGGTCTGTGTTGAGGTAATAAAAGAAAATCTCTGAGCCTTTTCTTGGATTCTGAATAATCCTGGCCCTCACAATGGAAATGCTCCCTTGTGGTATGTAAGGTTTCCCCAAAGGAGTAGTCCTCTGGTGGACAGGCTGAAGGAATTGATTCCTCAGCATCAGAATCCTCATAAGGGGGTAAAGAGTATCCTTGGTCTGAGGATGAATCTGAAGAGATGGACAACCTGGTCGGATGAGTCATAGTCTGCATCCTGTCTAGGCCTTTTATCAGGAGGAGGGTGGGACCCCCTGATCAGAGCAATTAAGTCTTCAGCCATTTTGAGCATCTGTTTCTTAGCCATGGAGGCCTGTCCTGGTGAATGTTGAAGTTGTTTCTTTGTTTTTAAAGGGGTTTTAGATTTAGCAGAAGATTTAATACTTAATGGAGTAGGTCCGAAAACACCCTCTGAAGCTGCGGGTTGTTCAGCTACTCCAGATCCCTCTGAAGGGTTAGTCTCAGTAGGCCATAAATCTGGTGTATCCGAAGGCCCAGCCATCTCTACGTGGGAGTCAGAGGCGGCCTGTGGTTCCAAAGAAGCGGTCGTCAGGGGCTGCAAAGGCGCCTCGCTGAAAACCAGAGAATCGGCGACTGGCCTAGAAGAGGCTTCATCGTCAGTTTTGGGCCTTGGATGCCTGTCCTTGTCTTTGCGCTTTTTGTGTATCCCGGTTGTCGGTTGTTCCGACGGCATGGTGTAATTGAATTTTCTGCCAAAATAATGTCGGGCAAAATCAAATTGATGTTTAATAGTGCGCTTGTTAAACCTAGCACAAAACTTACAACCTGTGAAGTCGTGGTCTGGGCCTAGGCATGGGATACAATAAGAATGGAAATCCTTATGAGGTATTTGCTTCCCACAAGAAATACAATTATTAACTTTTACTGACATCGGTCTAAGGCAAGAAAAAGTTTCCCCAATGGGGTACTTAGCTTTGTAGAAGACTTCGGCTCTAGATTCGGAATGAAAATCTCAGGAGTCGGCCGACCGGCACTTGCGAACTGCTTTTGCATCGGGCACCGCGCGGCAAGAAAGACTGAAGAAAATGGCGTCGGCTGCATCTTATATACCCCTGGTGCACTGACGTCAGAGAAGAAGTGACAGCAACCGACGCAGGACCAAGACTTTGGAACTCTGGTCGACTGAGGGACCGCCTGATGGCAGGATAACCCAAGTGTAATTACTGCAGCAGTGTAACATGATGAACATCTGAGAGGCATAGTCTAAGCCCTGTTTTTCAGCATCATAAATACCTTATTCAGAGGAAGCAGAAGCTTTTTTTCATTTCAAAGTAAAAAAACACAAAACTGAAAAGGAAGACTGAAGTGACTGAATGGCTTTAAATAAGCCCAGAACAAACAGAAACTGGCCCTCCTAAGAACTCTTTTGAACAATGGGGGAGGAGTAGGTAGGAGAAGGAAACAGCTGTCTTGTTTTCTGAGAGTGGTTTCTGCAGTCCTGAGTCTTCTGGTTTTGGCAAAGGAATCCACAGTCTGAACTTCCATCAGTAACTTGCTGGCATCTTCCCTCACCATAACCTGGTGTACATCTTCCTCAACATCAGATAATATGTACTACTGGTGAGTTATGCCTGATTTGTAGGCTGAAGGGATGTGCAATGCTCTCAGGCCTTATCAGCCTCCAAAGGGACCAGGAGAGACAAACAGATTGTCCAAGTGCTTTTTAAGCACCTCAGCAGAGTTATCAGTGTCAGACAACAGAAAAGAGGTAGATGCCCAGGATTCATTGTTCACCTTTTTTGATAACATCCTTTTCTGCTTGGCAGAAAATGAGAACCATTCTGCTTGGACAGAGGGGGAGTACCACTTAAGGGGATCCAAAGACAAGGTTACATGGGCCAAGTCTCTGAGGTGCTTGTTTTACAGAAATAATTCAGAGAAATTAACCTATTCCTCACAGTGTTAGGTGTAAAATAGACAAATCTGACAGGACCTGACATTGTGGTCTTCACCAGGGCTAGACATACAGCTAAAATGTGCATACTGATAGGGAATTTGCCTACTACAAGAGCATTTGCCCTTTCTGATAGACATGAGAACTTCTATTATTTATTTTATTTTTTTTTACAAAAACGGAGATTCCCCAATGGGGATAATTATCAGTCTAAAACTGCGTCTAAAGTTAACTCCCAATACTAATGGCACTGAGCTGATGAGAGTCTGCATGAGTACATACAGCAAGAAAGTTCTGGAATTTGGTGCTCCTGTACATCCCTCTTATACCAGCACATACCTGTGTGTGAAGGACAGATTTACTTGTGCCTGAAGGAGGAGACTGCAGCTTTGTAGATTGGCCAGATGTCCAGTAACCTTGACAGGACACATCTTTTACAGTGATGGCTAATGCAACAGTGATTTAATGATGACTATTTAAAGTCTGTGGTCATTTCATGAATCCCTGCAGAAAAAAAAAAAACATCTGACCCTATTCACTCCGCTTGGTGAGTGGAAGATCAGTGTGCATGATTACAGGGTTACCTATTACTAGGAAATTGATGTATGTGGCCCACAGCCATTAGAGATCTTATAAGTGTGGGATTCGAGCTACAGCAACTTCTCTTAGGTATAACTGAAAGTTCAGGTGAGTGTGTATTTGTAGGTACGGTACTATGTGCTATTTTTGAAACATTCTACTTGAAAAGACATATTTGGGATGGATAATTCAGAGTACTAAGTCTTCCTTCCTTAGCATTTGATATTTTGTCAGCCATCATCGGTGGCAAGAATAAAATCTGTAATTGCTATGATCTTCATAATCGGCTATGCAGATGTTCTCTGCAAATGCAGAATTACCTGCATAGAAACAGCATATACTATGGTTTCATGTAGGCTGGACTTTCCTGTTCTTTAAGTTCCTAAGGCTCAGAAAAAAATGACAAGGAATTCATCAGACTATTGTCTTCCAGTCTATACTGACCTCTGGATCACAGCTTGTTCTACTTTTCTAAGTCAGTGTACCTGGTTTATAGCTATAAGTGACCACAGTCAAACAAACCTCTAACAGATCCTAAGACCAGCTTGGGCTAAAATCCTGTTTCAATATTTTGAAAAGCAGCAGTTTGGCAAGCCTACAAAATTTTAAAGGCATGGGTGATCCCTCGGATGATGACACTGCTGATTGCTCTAGGCAAACAACAAAAAAAATGTCAAGTTCTACTTTTTTATCAGATAGCAAAGTCCAGGAATTTAACTTGGCTGTGTTCCTAGACGCAGGTACCATATTTCTATGCTCTACACCCCCTTCGCAATTACTACTGAGTCTCAATCAATGCCCCCTCTGGAGGTTTCTGCGTATCCATGTCATACAGCATTAGGGCAAACCATTTTGCAGCTTTCACACTTGGAAAATATAAACCTTAAAAGGTTCAGGATGATAATGATCTTGGCAGGGGAAATTATAAGGGTGTCTAAAACAAACTGTCACTAGTAAGAATCTAAATACTTGGAAATGAAGCTAACCTTAAAGGCATGGCCCTGAACAATAATGCCCAGAAAGAAGTGAGAGATGGCAACTCTTAACAGAGGCATAACTAGTGTCATTGACCTGAAAACATATCCAGAATCATGCTTAACCCCTTAGGGATATTCTTTTTTTTATTTGATCACGCAATTAAAACCACAAAAAACAGGAAGCAAGTTATCGCCTCAGACTGGAGCCACACTTACAGAAAAAAAAAATCAGTAAATTAGAAGCTGTTTAAGAAGTGCACACTTTGATCACACAAGGCAGGTCCAGTCAGACTGCAGAAAGTCACAGAACAGCAGGCAAATAGGCAATCTGCAGTACTGTCAGTTCACCGATGCATGTGTCCAGAATGTGAGAGGAAACTGAAAAAAAACACACAAACAAACAGAGAACATGCACATTTGGCAGAAAAGGCACCACCTGGGAAAAGAGTGGGAGAACAAAGTACTGTGAGGCAACAACACTCCTTTCTGCACCACTATACTGCCCAATTACTAATGACAAGGAAAAAAATCTAACTTGTGCCTTTAAACAAGGAAGAAGAGTCTAACAGAAGATATTTTAAGTTTCAGCCTAATGCATTCTATGAGGATGACACCCCCAACTTGCATGTCCCTGTCAGTTGCTGATAAGTGCTCAGTGTCCAGGATTTAGAGCAGTATATGCAAACATTTTCTTCTCCATTTTCTTTTCCACTGCAGGACTAGACTTGGGAAAAGAATGCCAGGAAGAGTAAGGGAGAAGCCACATTCATTTTCACTCAACTGGGGTCTTAGGCTAACACCAGCTGCCAGTGGTATTGCTGACAATCATTAATGCAGCCCAAGCTGGACAGGCTTGTACCATTAGCTGAGGCAGATAATGGTACAAGTGTAGAGACCTGTACCATTATCTGCCTCAATTTCATGTCCTGTGTTCGTCTAGCTGACAGATCTACCTATACCTGTAGCATGATCATATGGTTCACAGGCTGGAATCACATTACAGTAATAAATGCAGCAAGGACAATAAACTCGGTGCCTGATGAAGAGGTTCCATACATTAAGTACACACGCATGAAAAGCAAGAATATGGACTGCAGCTGAGTAAAACTGTCCAGTTCTATCTCTGGTGATGCACTGGTTCTAAGATATTTAGAAAGATACTAATACAGTTGTGTTTCTCTACATAACAATAGGGATGACAAGCACCAGAAATAAAGATACTGCCAGGCATCACCCCTACTGAGGACCGTCTACCTGTACCAGTAAACCTGAAGTTGAGTTGTGACTGAACTTAACTGCCATCTGCTCTGTGCACCTAGGGTAAAGAAGAACTTTTACCTCCTCAAACAAGATTCACAAAACTGGCAAGCAGAAGGGAATGTCCTGCACCTTGAACTCTACGGCCTGACCACTACTGAGCAAAGAAAAGGCAGATAGGATAGCCGACAGTTGCAATGGACTTGCCATTGGTGCTATGTTACTGTGCAACACTGGAACCATCATCGGTGCTACATTAGTATGTAGCACTGGAACTGTCATGGGTACTATGTTAGTTAGTGTATAGCACTGGAGCTGTCGTTGGTATTATATTAGTGTGTAGCACTTAAAATGTCACAGGTGTTATGTCAGTGTGTAGCACTGGAATTGTCACTGGTGCTATGTTAGTGTATAGCACTGAAACTGCCATTGGTGCTATGTTAGTGTGTAGCACTGGAACTGCCAATGGTGTTATGTTAGTGTATAGCACTGGAACTGTCACTGGTGCTATGTTAGTGTATAGCACTGGAACTGTCACTGGTGCTATGTTAGTGTGTAGCACTGGAACTTTCATGGGTACTATGTTAGTGTGTAGCACTGGAAAGTACAGTTGTGTACACTTACCATAAATGTAGATGTTCGAGTGTTCACTGTTGCAGTCGTTACATTTGGGTTATCTGCTTGCAGTAGCCCACAGTCGGCATGATTAACAAAGTCTTGGGTCCTGCGTCGGATGCTGTCTCTTCTTCCATGATGTCAGGGGTATAAAACATGCAGCCGACACCATTACATCAGTTTTTCTTGCCTAGATGTCAGGTGCCCCCCTAATGGGAAAAGTACAGTTTTGTACCTACCATAAATGTAGACGTTCGAAGATCCACATTGCTGCAGTCCTTACTTATGGGTAGTCCGCTGTCCTCGGTCGGCCCGAATACCAAAGTATTAGGCTGACGTCGGTCATGGGCGCCTAGATCTGACATCAGAGCGTCAGGGTATAAAGGCGCATGACCGACGTCATATCCTCAGTCTTTTCTTGCCCCAGATGTCAGAAGGCCAAACCAGAAAGGCCACAGCCAAAAACAGAATACCTCCCAAAAACATGCCCAACAACAACCATCACCTAAAGCATAGCACCAAGTCAAACTACAGAGCGGAAGGAGGGAGGGATTGGACTGCAGCAATGTGGATCTTGAACAGCTACATTTATGGTAGGTACAAAACTGTACTATGTTCTTCATCTCACATTGCTGCAGTCCTTACTTATGGGTAGAATCCCAAAGCAACGGGAAAGGGAGGATGGTAAAAATCATAAAGCATTACGGGCCGCTAAAATGCCCTGTAAAATTGCAGTGGCAAATCCAGCCCTAGACTTAGAATAAAGAGGAAGGTGGTAATGTTTAGAAAAGGTATGCACTGAACTCCAAGTAGCTGCCTCCAAAATGTCTTTTGTAGCTACCCCCCTTATAAAGGCCGTAGAAGTAGCAGTAGCCCTAGTGGAATGAGGCCTGATTCCAGCAGGAATCTCCTTACCATGATGGGAACAACAGAAAGAAATACAAAACCCAATCCATTTAGAAATAGTTTGTTTTGAAACGGGTTTACCCTGTGAACCCAAAGCAAAAGAAACAAACAATTGCTGAGACTGTCTGAACTCCTTGGTTCTGCTCAAATAATAACGCAACTGCCTGTGAATATCCAAAGTATGCAAAATTTTCTCCCCTTTATTTTGGGGTTCGCATAAAAAGTAGGCAAATGAATAGTTTGATTTAAGGCCACACTAGGAACCACTTTAGGCATAAAGGAAGGATTAGTACGCAAAGATACCCTATCCTTATGAAAAATCAGGAAAGGCTCCACTGCCATGAGGGCCTGTAATTCAGAAACCCTTCTTGCAGAGGTAATGGCCAACAAAAAAGCAGTTTTCCATGATAAATACTTTAACTCGGCAGTAGCTGCAGGCTCAAAAGGTTGTAGAGTAAGTTTTTCCAACACAAAATTGAGATCCCAAGCAGGAGTAGGAGCTCTATGGGGGTCTTATATTCTTTGCCCCTCTAAGAAATTGCTTAAACCAAGGATGAGAGAATAAAGGAGGGTCACAATCATAGTGAGCAGAAATGGCTGCAGCATGGACCTTTATTGAGGAGAAAGACAAACCCTTGTCCAATAACTCAGTAAGATATTGAAGAGCAACACTTAAATCAGGTTTGGAGACATCAAAGTCCTTTCCTTTGCTCCAAATAAAAATCTCCTCCATTTATCAGCGTAAACTTTCCTGGTACTAGGCCTCCTGGCCTCCAAAATAACATTCAAAACTTGTTGTGGAAGCTGAGACCCTCCAGAGTCTAAAACAGAATATGCCAGGCTGTTAGATGCAGAGATTGAATCTTGACATTGAGGAAGTGACTGTCCTCTTGTGACAAAAGGTGCGGAATCAAAGGCAGAGGCCATGGAGGTTCTCGTACTAAACTCCTCAGTAGTGGGTACCAGTGTTGTCGAGGCCAATCGGGTGCTATCAAAATCATGGTTGGCTTGTCTTGTCTGGCCTTCAAAAGTACCTTGGGAAGAAGAGGCAGAGGTGGAAAGGCATATACATGCAGATTGTTCCAACTGAAAGATAGAGCGTCCACCTGCCAAGCTGTGTGATGAAACATTTTTGTGCAAAACTTTGGCAACTGGTAATTTAGTGGAGAAGCGAACAGATCTATGTCTGGAGTTCCCCATAACACTGTCAACTGTTGAAATACATGAGGATCCAATTTCCACTCGTGAGGATCCACTATTTGTCTGCTCAATACATCTGCTAAGGAGTTCTGTGCTCCTGGTAGAAACCTTGCCTGAAGATTGAGGTGTAGATTGAGAGCAGTTTCCCACAGAATCATCGCTTGCCTGCAAAGAGGGTAAGAATGGGTTCCCCTGCTTGTTGATGTACCACATGACAGTAGTGTTGTCTGTTTGAATCAACACCTGCCCTGGACGAAGTAAATCTTTGAAAGCCATCAATGCAAACTGGACTGCTAACATTTCCTTCAAGTTGATATGCAAATGTTGGAGTTTGACAGGCCACGTGTTTTGCACCCATTTTCCATTGAGGTGTGCTCCCAAGCCTTGTCCGAGGCATCTGTCGTTAGAATCTGACTCGCCTCTGGCGGGTCACAGAGAGTCCCTTGTTTAGGTGACATTCCTGAGCCCACCACAAAAACTCCTTCTGAATGCAAGGTATTATCTGAATGACAGTGTCTAGATCTTGGCAGTGCTGTGTCCACACATTTTGAGATACCATTGAAGCTTCCTCATATGCAATTTGGCATTGGGAAGCACCAGAATACAAGATGCCATGAACCCCAAGGCTTGAAGGACTGTCCTTGCAGTCAGCCTGGACCGTAGAGACATTTGCTGGAAATAAAGAGAAAGGCTTCTTTGTTTGTCCGGGGTCAAAAAGCCATCTGGGAAGCTGTATTCAGTCTCACACCCAGAAAGCACATGTCCTGAGAGGGTACTAGACTGGACTTTGTTTCGTTCACAGAATACCCTAGGCATCTTAACACTGCCATCACATACTGTAGATGATGAAGAAGTTCGTCCTTTTCTTGTGCAATAATCAGACAGTCGTCCAAATAAGGATAAATCTGTATTCCTCTTAGTCTGAAAAATGCTATCACTGGAGCCAGAACCTTTGTGAACACTCTGGGCAGTAGATAAGCCAAAGGGCAATGCAGAGAACTGATAATGTAAATTTCCAGCCCGAAAACGCAGGTACCTCCTGCAACTGGGCCTGATAGGAACATGAAGGTAAGCCTCTTTGAGATCCAGAGTAACCATCCAGTGATCTTTTCCCAACAGAGGTAAAAGCTGTTGTAAAGTCAGCATCTTGAACTTTGGAATGTCCAGGTAAGTGTTGAGGATAGATAAATCCAAAATTGGTCTCCACGTGTTTCCTTTCTTTGGAACTAGAAACAGGCGAGAATAAAATCCTAGGCCCACTTCTGACAGAGGAACTGGCTGTATAGCTCCTATTTGAAGAAGTAAAGAAATTTGTCTGTGAGCCTCTATCCTTTGCCGAGGAGGACGTCTGGCATGCCTTTGAAAGGAGGCATGGTATGGAAATAGAACTTGTAACCTCGGTTTATAATGTCCAATACCCATTTGTCCTGGGTGACTAAATGCCAATTTTGCTTGAAAAGAGCCAACTTTCCTCCCAAAGGAGCTGCCAGGCAAGAGGAATCTGGCAGCTGAAAATGCAGGTCATTGGGCCTGTTTACGAAAGGACTGGCCCCTGCCCTCACCAGCAGATTGAGCAGGCGAACTCCATTGTCTCGGCCTGAAGGTACTCTGAGCTCTGCCCCTACCACGCCTAGATCTACCCCTAGACTGAGAATCAGAAGAAGGGTACGTCCACCCCTTAGTAGGCCAATTTCTACTAAACTTTGGAGGTTGTACCTGCACAAAATCTTTAACAGTCTGCATAGACTTAGCCTTGTCTTCCATTTTCTTTAAGACTGACTCCACAGGAGGACCAAACAAAACTTCAGACTGCAAAGGGGCATCCAGAATTCTAGACTTAACATGCTCAGACAAATTCTGATCCTTAAGCCAGGCGTGCCTACGAATAACTGAACCAGTGGCGCCACCCTAGAAGAAGCCTGTAAAGCATCAAAACCACATTGCAAAGAGTGCTTACCCACCTGTTCAGAAACATGCACTAAATCCTGCAATTCTTTACACTCTATGCCCTCTGCCAAAGCACCCACTTTAGATCTTAGCTGAGAAAGGAGGAAATTCTGATACTTCAACATATGAAACTGGCAGTTCAAAGCTCTCATTGCTAAAGTAGAAGAGGTATACACCTTCTTACCCCATCTATCCAAAGCTCTAGCTTCCTTATCCAGAGGAACCGGATTCTTAACAACAGAGGCTCTAACACCCTTAGGCCCCTGACTAATAGTTTCTGGGTCCGCCCTAGGACTCTTATACAGATATTTATGAGCCTCAGGCACCCTGTAATACCTGTCCGGTTTAACTGGGGCAGGAGGTACAGAATCTGGATTAAGGGAAGCTTCGAGAAAACATCTGAAACAACATCCAAAACCGGAGGTATAGCTAAGGGTCTATGCTGTGGTAAAACAAGAACTCCCTAAGCCTCTTCCGGAATCAGAGTAATCCTGTCCCTCCCACTTAAAATGCTCCCTCATGGAATGCAGAGTTTCTGAAAATGAAAAATCCTCTGGAGGAGAAGCAGAAGGAGTGAATCCTCTGCATCAGAATCAGAATAAGGAGGAAATCTTGAATGTCCTCAGTAGAAGACTCTGAATCATCTGAGGCCTGCTCCAAACTTTCCAACTCTGGCTCCATCCTGGGCCTCTTATCAGGAGGGCGCATAGAACCTCTAATTAAAGTAATCAAATCCTCTGCCATTTTAAGCATGTGCTTTTTAGGCACAGACCCTGAAGAACCAGAACTGACACCAGAGGAAGGCAAAACAGACCTGCCCTTAGAAGGAGCCTTAGAAACAGTAGCAGAAGGCCTAACCACCTTAGGCATAGAAGGGAGAATAGTAACCTGAGAGGCCCCTTCAGCCTGACCTGCCTCCTGAGAGGCCACATTTTGTAAAATCAAAGTTTCCCCCTGGGACTCAACAGAAACTTCAGCCGGATCCACCTGTTCAGCTGTAGCTTCTAAAGGTCCGGCGTCCTAAACGGACGAATCATCCTGCCTAGGCTTTAAAGATTTGTCTTTGCGCTTCTTAGTAGAAGCGGGCGTCGGAACATCCGACGGCATATTATAATTACACCTCTTGCCAAAGACTAACCTAGCGCAATCTAACCTCCGTTTTATAGTGCGCTTATTAAACCTAGCACAAAACCGGCACCCGACTACGTTGTGCTCCGGCCCCAAACAAGGAATACAAAGTGAGTGGTAATCCCTATGCGGTATCTGTTTCCCACAAGAAATACAATTATTCACTTTTTCTGACATCCGGTAAGTAACTGAGGCAAGAAAAAACAAAAATATTCCCCAACGGGGTACTTAGCCCAACTTGGTATCGGTCTGAAACTCCGAAAACGAAAAATTTCAGAACGCCGAACGGCACTTGCAACGCTGCTTCTGCATCGGACCATGCGGCAAAAAAGACTGAGGATATGACGTCGGTCATGCGCCTTTATACCCTGACGCTCTGATGTCAGATCTAGGCGCCCATGACCGACGTCAGCCTAATACTTTGGTATTCGGGCCGACCGAGGACAGCGGACTACCCATAAGTAAGGACTGCAGCAATGTGAGATGAACATCATCAATTAAATCTATAATTACAAGGATATACCTCCAACAAAAAAGCAAATACACCAAAAAGTTTTTTGAGCATAGCAAGGAAGAGTAGAGGTATAGCCAAAAGAAGAAAGTGGCTGGTGGGAGGGTAACCAGTACTGCAACAGTGAATACACACGAACATCTACATTTATGGTAAGTGTACACGACTGTACTATGTTCTTCGTGTCTCACTGTTGCAGTCATTACATTTGGGTAGATTCCCAAAGCTAAGGTCGGGAGGAGGAATTTAAATAGAATTAGGACCAGCTATAAGACCCTGCAAGACTGCAGTGGCAAAGCCAGCTCTGGATTTAGAGAAAATTGACAAATGATAATGCTTGGTGAAAATATGTACAGAACTCCAGGTAGCAGCTTCTAGGATGTCCCTGGTAGGAACGCCCCTGAGAAAGGCTGTGGAGGTAGATGCAGCCCTGGTTAAATGGGGTCTGATGCCCTGCGGGATAGGTTTTCCATGGTGCTTATAGCAGAAATGAATGCAGTGGCCTATCCATTTTGAAATGGTTTGCTTTGAAATAGCTTTCCCCTCTGCCCCTGCAACAAATGCCACCAGCAATTGTTCAGATTTCCTTTGAGGTTTAGTCCTGTCCAAGTAAAATCCAAGTTGTATGTGCACATCTAAGGAGTGCAGTTTCTGCTCCCCTTTGTTCTGTTGGTTAGGAAAGAAGGTAGGCGAACGAATGGACTGATTAAGAGCTACACTGGATACCACCTTGGTCATGAAGGAGGTACTGGTTCTGAGAGATACCCTGTCTGCATGAAAGATGATGAAAGGCTCCACTGCCATAAGGGCCTGTAATTCAGATACCCTTCTTGCAGAAGTGATTGCTAAAAGGAAAGCGGTTTTCCACGAAAGGAATTTTAAATCTGCAGTAGTAGCTGGCTCGAAAGGAGGAAGAGTGAGTTTCTCCAAGACAAAGTTAAGGTCCCAGGCTGGAGTTGGAGCTCTCCTGGGTGGCCTTAAATTATTGGCCCCTCTCTGGAACTGCTTCAGCAGTGGGTGAGAGAAGAGGGGAGGCTCTGTGCTGTAATGAGTTGAAATGGCTGAGGCATGAATTTTGATGGAGGAAAAGGACAAGCCCTTATGAAGCATCTCAGGTATTGTAGAAGCTGTGGTAAATTGGGCACTGCTGCACTCATCCCTTGAGACTGATTCCAGGCACAAAATCTTTTCCATTTTGCAGCATAAGATTTTCTAGTACTAGGCCTCCTTGCCTCTAAAATTATATCCATCACTGATTTACTGAGGGATGGTAAAGGAGAGATTAGGTAATTAGTCAGGCTGCTTATTCAGGGTTTGCAGCTGAGGGTGCAGAATCTGGTTCTCCTGCTGAGACAACAGGTAAGAAGTCTAAGGCAGGTGCCACGGGGCTAAGCGTGACACACTGCACAAGAGGGGGTACCAGTGTTGGAGTGGCCAGTCTGGTGCAAATAAAATCATTCTTGGCTTGTCTCGTTTGATCTTTAGTAGTATCTTGGAGAGCAGAGGCAGAGGAGGAAAGGCATAAACTGATAGGTTTTTCCAGCTGAAGGATAGAGCATCCACTTTCCAAGCTAGCTTGTGGGGAATCCTTGTGCAAAATTTGTCCAATTGATGGTTCTGGGGGGAGGCAAACAGGTCTATATCTGGGCTCTCCCACTTGCTTGTCAACATGTTGAAAATCCTTGGTTCCAGTTTCCACTAATGTGGGTCCATGAGGTTTCTGCTTAGTCCGTCTGCCAGTGTATTTAGTTTTCCTGGCAGGAATTGAGCTTGTAGATTCACTTGGTAGCTCAAGGCTGTGTTCCACAATGCCATGGTTAGTCTGCAGAGGGGGTAGGAATGTGTACCCCCCTTGCTTTTTTATGTACCACATGACAGTGGTGTTGTCCGTCTTTACCATTAATTGTCCTGGAAGAATGTGGTCCTTGATGGCTGTCAGAGCATTCTGTACAGCTAACATTTCCTTTTGATTTATGTGCAGGTGCATTTGACTTGGGTTCTATTTGCCCTGAATGCACTTCCCTGCCAGGTGAGACCCCCATGCATAGTCTGATGTGTCTGTTGTTAAGGTTTGGGCGGCAGGGGGTAGTGTGAATGGTAGTCCCCTGTTTTGGTGGCAGGCCTCTGCTTACCAAAGGAACTCTAGGCATAGGCAAGGTATGATATGAATCATTGCTTCTAGATCCTGTGAATGTTGACACCATAAGCTTTTGAGATACCATTGTAGTTTCCTCATATGCAGCCTTGCATACGGAATTAGAAGAATGCAGGAGGCCATGAACCTCAAGGTATTTGCCCTGCAGATAGCTGCGTTTTTGTGGCCACTTGTTTAAAGTAGGTTGTAAAATTAATCCGTTTCTCTGGTGTGAGGAAAGCCATCTGGGAAGCTGTATTCAAGCTTGCTCCCAGGAATATAATTTGTTGACAGGGTGCCAAGTGTGATTTCTTTTCGTTTATGGTGTACCCCAGACAAGTTGGCACCCTTTGAACAAAGGCCAGATGATTCAAAAGTATGTCCTGGCTTTCTGGCTGAATTAGACAATCGTCCAGGTATGGGTATACTTGAATATTTCTTTGCCTGCAAAATGCAATGACTGCAGCTAGGGACTTTGTGAATACCCTGGAGGCAGTAGATAAGCCAAAGGGCAGTGCAGAGAACTAATAGTGCATGTAGCCTGCTTTGAAGTGTAGGTATCTTCTGCAAGACTCCCTGATAGGGATGTGCAGGTAATGCTTCTTTTAAGTCCAGTGTTGCCAACCATGCATCTTTGCCTAGCATAAGAAGCAGCTGGTGAAGGGTCAGCATTTTGAATTTTGGAATCACCAGAAAGGTGTTTAGAGTAGGAAGGTCCATGATAGGATGCCGTGCATTGCCTTTTCTGGGTACCAGGAAAAGTCTTGAATAGAAACCTTGTCCCTTTTCCTCTTCTGGTACCAACTGAATAGCCCCCGTGCTTAAGAGAGAGAACTTGACTTTGGGCCTCTGCCCACTGATTTCGGGGTAGATCTGGCCACGTGTGGTGTTGGTAACGTGTGGAAGTGAACTCTGTATCCTTGGGACACCATATTTAAAACCCATTTCCCCTGGGTAATGAGTTCCAAGTTTTTGGCCTTCAGACCAATCTTTCCACCTAAAGGAGCATTCAGTCAGGAAGTGCTTCATTGAGACAGTTTTCCATAGGGAGGAGTTTTACTACTCCCAGATTTGTGTGCGGAAATCCCCCACTGCTTAGTCTTGTGTGTCCCCTGGGACTGAAATCTGGGGTTTCTGCTGTGTCTGGGTTTGGCTTGAGAAGACCTGGAAGGGGCTGGAAATGGCCAGTTCTTAGAGGGCCAATGCCTACTAAATCTAGGAGGCTGAACTTGCAAGAACTCTAACAGTTTGCATAGATTTAGCTTTATCTTCCATTTTTTTAAGAACTTCCTCAGCTTTGTTGCCAAACAGGCAGTCCTGATTTAAGGGAGCATCCAACAGTTTAGCTTTAACATGATCAGGCAAAGATTGCTTCTTAAGCCAAGCATACCTTCTGAGCACAGACCCAGTAACAGCAGCCCTGCAAGAGGCCTCTAATGAATCAAATCCACACTGCAAAGTATGTTTACCAACCTGTTCAGCAGCTTTAGTTGAAGACTTCGGTTTTGAAACTCGAAAACGAAAATTTCAGGAGTCGGCTGACTGACACTTGCGAACTGCTTCTGCTTCGGGCACCGCACGGCAAGAAAGACTGATGTAATGGCATCGACTGCATGTTTTATACCCCCTGACGACCTGACGTCATGGAAGAAGGGACAGCATCTGACGCAGGACCCAAGACTTTGTTAATCAGGCTGACTGAGGGCTACTGCAAGCAGATAACCCAAATGTAATGACTGCAACAGTGAAACACGACGAACATCTGTCATTGGTGCTATGTTAGTTAGTGTGTAGCACTGGAACTGTCACTGGTGCTATGTTAGTACGTAGCAATGGAGCTGTCATTGGTACTATGTTAGTGTGCAGCACTGGTGCTGTCCTTGGTACTATGTTAGTGTGTAGCACTGGAACTGTCATTGGTGCTATATTAGTGTGCAACACGAACTGTCACTGGTGCTATGTTAGTGTGCAGTACTGGAGTTGTCATTAGTACCATGTTAGTGTGTACTACTGGAACTGTCATAGGTACTATGTTAGTGTGTAGCACTGGAACTGCTGTTGGTGCTATGTTAGTTAGTGTGTAGCACTGCAACTGTCACTGGTGCTATGTTATTTAGTGTTTCGAAGGACTTGAGCCTGTTTAGTCACTTTAACATTTTTTTCCAGTTTTGCCCTTTCTTTTTCCTGAATCATTTCCCTTGCATTTCTATTTCTCCTGATAGTTGGAACTTAGGTTTGGACTTTGTGGACTCCACCAAAAAGTGGCTTGGACTATCCTCCATTTTTGTTAAACTGTGTCAAATGGTCTATATGGATGAGGAAGTTTTCCCTACAAACACTGCTGTGTGATTGTAGAGTTAACATTTGTTTATTTTTATTTTGTTTACCAGGTTTGTCAATAGGGTTTAGTCAAAAAACCCTTTTCAGTAAAACCCTGGGAGAAAAGCTCCAACACATTAAAACATTTTTAAACATTCTTCCAATAATACATATGATTCTAGATCCTGGATTCGCTCCCATGCATATAGCACATCAGGCAACGAGCACCCTTCAGCACTTATTGTTTCTGTAGCAGGTATGGGTTTTACAGGGTTGGGTTGCTAGCCTAAGGCCCAATTCTCCTCAGATAGTGCACCACATACTAGCGTGCACACAGTCACACGGAGGGCCACACTTACCGAGTGTCCAAGCCATCTACTGCATGGCTTTGGAATGTGGGACAAAACAGGAGCACATGGAGGAAACCCACATGAATGCAGAGAGAACATGCAGACACCACACAGAAGGCACCCCAACTGAGAATCGAACTGGACAACCACTTGCTGTGAGGCGATAATGCTAACTGCTACACCACTGCACCATCCAATACATATGAACAGACATTAAGTAATACACATTAACAACTACATATACATTGTCTGATTAGATTACATTCATATAAAAGCACAGGCTGCTAATACAGTATGAAGGATACTTATGCATTAGTAGATGCTGAATACTGAACATTTGAAAAAGTGCATTAGTGGGTTTGTCAGCTAGATAATAAATCATGCAATTAGCGCTTAGAAATTCAAAGAAATTTAGGTCAGGTAAATAACTATGTAAGGCAGAAAATGTTTATATTGAAGTTCAGAGGTAGGGTGTAAAGCAGGTTCAGAGACTATTATAAATATGTCTATATTAAAAATATAGAGGTGGGGATGAGCTGTATCCTAAAATAAGGAATATAGCTGGGAGATGCTATTAAAACTATTCAGTCATAGATAAAGACTGGTTGTGTGGTATGGGATTCTGAATGAAGAAAAATGTTTTGATGATATGGCAAGCTGAAGGTAACATCTGCATTCATCCTGAAGATGTACAGGAGCAGATCCATTAATTTTAAATTTTAGTGGGTCTTATATAAGTTTGGATTCTGAACAGATTTAGGTGCTAGTGGGATGTGGTTCCATAGTAAAGCTACGGTAATTGAATACAGAGTCACCTGCAATATTACATGATTTGTTATAGTGGCTGGAGATTTTTGTTTAGATTATAAATTTTTTTTGAGGACGTAATTTACATTATGTTGTCAAGGGCTGGGCAATTTTCTGGCTTACATAGAGATGGTGATGTGGGGCTTGCCTCCCACATAAAAACACCATTTTCTGTATAATTACTTTATATGCCAGCTTCTGATATGTTTGGTTTTAGCCGAGTGACACACACTCATATATATATATATATATATATATATATATATATATATATATATGTATACACACACAAACACACACACACACACACACACACACACACACACACACACACACACACACACACACACACACACACACACACACACACACACACACACACACACACATACATATAAATATGGGTCTATGACAGAATATCGACAAACCATACTACTGAACGTCAAAATACTAATGCATCATCAAACAGACTTTTCACCTAAATGCCAGTAAAACAAAAACTGGCTTGTTTTACACCCCCCACACACATATTACATATTCCAACTTCAAGATTGTCCTGTATTATGGAAAGGGCAAACACAATCTGAAAAAATACTGGCATTTAAGTCAAAAAATGGTTGGATGATTTAAGCATTGCTATTCCGACATTTGATATTGTGGTGTGACAACACTGAAAATTTGACTTTCTTGTGGCAAAAAAATAAACATTTTAAACAAACAAATGTAAAACCAATGGGAAAAAATTATTGTGGGGGGGTGGGCTACATAACCACACCCTCACTAGTTAATTTTCTTACTCTGATATCTTGTTCTCAAGAAAAAGGGTATCTATCCTCTTTTCAGATATATTCTGTAACCTGTCAGTAAAAATCACTGGTAGGATTCCAGTTAAATATTTCATTCCATCCGCTGGAACACTGATATTTGACTGCTGACATTCTGGATGAAGTCTATATGCAAGTTTAGAAGCATTTTCCCTTAAAAATGAAGGCTGAGGGAAGTTTATGTCAAAAACTCAAAACTTCTACACCTGAATCTCTCAGCTCTGAAATGCAAAATATCACAATAAAAAAGGTTGTTTAAAAAAATAAAAACAAACAAAAAACCAGTGAAAAACATTTATTTATATTACGTACTTAATAAACGTGTAAGCAAGTAAATGGGCTAACATTTTTTTAGCCATAAACTATCATAAATGGACATTACCTGTTACACTTACACACTCACACGCAGTTACAGCAGGAAGTAAAAAATGCCAACCTTCAGTACAAAGCTGGACGACATATCCTTTTCCCCACCTAAGCTGTAATCACTGGCCTTCTGTCCTATATCGAATACTCTGTTTTTTAGTATGTAACAAGTCTGCATAACCGCCTGTAGTTGCTTAACTTTGTATAATTCAGTATATAAATATTTTATCAGCAGGAAGGTACCTCCTAGAGTTAACAATGACGGAAACTTTACTACTGTTCTTTCTACTCACTTCAACAAGCTTTTCCATCTAATACTACAAAGATTCCTAAAATGAAATCCTTTACTAATGTCATCGCAGCCTATTTGGTTAATAATATTCTTTTTAAAAATTTCTATGAAACTGGAGACTGGTTTTAAAATTTTAAGTTTTTTCATATCTAACATCATCATGCTCTTGATAACCAAAACAGGCCTACTGAAGAATCGAGTCAGACTACTGCTACCCAAATAAGCTAGCTTTAGAATGTAACATCAGTGTTAAGATTTCACTGTCTAATCTCAGTACTAGTCCACTTACCCAGTTAAACAAAAAACAAAAAAAATAAATAATCTGCATGATGTCAAACAGGATCAAATAATCAGAATTGATGAGATGGAATACTTGTTGCATCCTAAAGGACAAGCAAAAAGAAGAATGAAATGTTTCAGCATTTAAAAGGGATTTTTGCATCCAGCTCCTCTATGGCAGAAATTTAAGGTATCTACTGCCCTGATAGCTCTCGTTTGTCACCACTGAGACTTAACTTACGAGTGTATGTGTGTTTTTCCATATTACAAAATAGTAGCTAGGCAGGCTGTTACACATGTACGTGGCTTACTGTGATCAAGTTTCAGAGTGCCAAAAACTACAAAAGATGACATCAAGCAGTGCAACAGCAAAATAACAGATACTTTTCTAGCTCTGTACTTGCTTGCAATTACCAAAAGCATTAAAAAAGGTAGACAACAGATTTTGATTCAGTACATCTTAAAGGGCACAACACACCCCATTTTGGAACTTATTTAATCTGCTGTTTTACACCACCACTCTTCTTTTTAATGATAGTGATGGGATAAGAGGTTTTCTTCTGGAAGTTCTGCCTTCTCCTGCTTGCCCTGCACACCGGCTTCAGTCCCACGATACTAATGGTACTGCTGTAACATGCATTTCGTCACTGGCATGGTTCTGCTTTTAGCAACTGCTCAAAGTTTTAATTAAGCACAATGTCTCTTGCTTTAAGTCATAAGCATGGCTACATGCTGTACAGCAAGCCAGTAATGGCAATGTTCAGTCTGCAAGAAGACTGTGCATATCATTGTGAGGAACAGACAGGAAAGCCACAAAAGGAGTTTCTCAATGAAATCATTAAAAATCTTCTTCCTTGGGCATGTAAGCCAGTATAAACGGTTACATGAAAAGATGTGTCATTCATTATCTGATCATGCCAAATGTAAATCAAGGGAGCTAGTTACCACCAGGTCATATAACTGTATATCAATAATACAAAATGTTAAGACAATAAATGTTCCGTTACATTGTGGCTGCCCTGCATGCACATTTCAGTGGACCTTGACTCTGGAATCCAACACTGGAATTAAAACTCCAATCGAAGTCCACTAAAGGGAGATATGGTAAAATGCACTCAAACTGCAATCCTGACAATGTATTTTAAGCCCTGAGTACTGCTGTTTCAGCTGGAATGCAGTATACACTACTCACACTCTCAATTTTGGGGATCAGCCTGCATTTCTGCAAGTGAAAACAGAAGGGGCATTTTCCTGTCATTATTCAGTCAATGAAACGTCATCTGTGTTCAAACACTATCTAGACAGATAAATGGGAAATCACACACTAAGTGGGATTTCTAAAAATTACATGCCTTACTTAAGTGGCTACTCTTCTAAACAACATTTCTATGTTTATCAAGTCCATAAAGTCAGCCTTGCAGAACTGTAACAGACAGAAAAAGTACTGTAGTTTTTTTTCCTGTCATTTTGCTAAAAGGAATGATTAAGTAGACGTTCTCAAGCAGAAACAGAAAAACAGATTCTAATGTGAGTGGGAATCAAACTGTTCTTCAGGACCAACATAAAAAGCAGATCTAAAACTGCTGATTTCATTTAGTAACTTAAGGCTACATTGTGGAATAATTACGTGATGTTACTTAATTTGCTGCACTGTTGAAACATACACCAGCATATACACATGCAAAGATATCAAAAACATCTTACCTGAGTGAGATCAGGAATATCTCCTTTGTCAATGCCAACTTGCTGTGGGAAGAGAAAAACAGCAAATCAAAAAAAAAAATTCCAAATGGACAATGATAAAAGTGAATTAAAATACTTTACCAGGATTCAACATAAGATTTGCAGTGCTGATCAGAGCTGTGTACAGTTTTACTGTGTAACTTACAAACTATGATTTGAACACTAACTTTTCTGAATACAAAGTCTCCCCATAGGAAGATAATTGTGTATCCTATAAGAAATCACGGTTTCTTTAAAACAAATTCATCAAAAAAAAAAAAAAACAATTTGAGCACATGACTGCTATTTAACTGATTTTTTTATTAGGAAAAAAACCCTGCTACTTTACGTACAAGAAGCTTTGTTATGATCAAGAGAAATTGCAGCTATTAAACAAGTGTCTCCAACTTCATGCATAATTATAAACTAAGCATACTGGCAATAAAGAGGATTATAATTTGTTCTTCTGTCATATCCAATATATACATTATGTGTCTGAGAGATGGATGCCAAGAAATTTGAGCAAAGTTTTATGATCAGAGACATGATAGTAAAATTCTCTGTAGTATATGAAGCTTCATCTATTCCATGCACTACCAGCTGTAGAAAAATAAAAGTGCAAGAGTGAAGTGTTCTACTGGCTTTCATGTTTTACCAGCTTCCAAAGCCTTTGAAAGCTGGAAAAACACTGTGGCACTGTCAAACAGACTGCAGGCACAAACAAAGTGTCTCCTTGAAAAACAAAGAGCTTCAAAAGCTGTTTTAATTTCTGTTGCTGTTCTTTGCCAGCCAGCAATGTCCCTTGCTTGAAAGCCGATTGTTACAATGCTTGGTGGGGTTGCATAACAAATAGAAGTGATGCACTTACTATAACTTGGCATCTGTGTTGTCCATTTTCATTCTTCTTCAATGATGGATTACGGATCTGACCTTCAGATCTGACTCAGCTGCACTTCCAAGACTTGGAACTGAATCTTGAGCTCATCCCTCTACCCATAATGCTTCACTCCATCCTCAACGCCACAGATCGAGTTTGCTGCCTTACTGCCCACTGAGATAAACCTGGAACCTGAGGGCTCCATTATTATCCAAGATTCTGCTAGGGGAGATGAGGCCTGGGGATGTCTGGGAGGGAAGGTGAGGAAGAATGAAAATGGACAACACAGATACCAAGTTATGGTAAGTACTTAACTTCGAAATCTGATGTTGTCCTTTTAATTCTTCCTCACTGATGGGTCAGAGTCCACAGCTACATAGCTCTTTGGAGACCCTCAAGGAAGGATATGCCGGAGCACTGTCAAACCGAAGGAAGCCCTACTTCTGCAGACAATGTCCAATTTGTAATATGTAACAAAGGTATGGTTCTTCAACCAAGTGACTGCAGTGCAGATATCATCAATAGAAATTCTAGATGAAAAAGCAGATGAATTAGCCATGGATCTGGTGGAGTGGGCTCAAGGAGGATGTGGCAACTCCTAACCTTTTTGAGAATTGATCTGTTAAATACAGTCAGTAATCCATTTGCCCAGAGTAACTTTGGAAACTGCCTGACCCAAGCAGTTAGGGGAAAAGATAGTTGATCAGACTTCCTGTATTGCTTTGTTCTGAGAAGGTAAAAATGCAATTGTCTATGAACATCAAGAAGATGCAGCATATATTCGCCCTAAGGGACTGAGGTTCTTTAAAACTTCGAACAGAGTATTTAAGGAAGATCCCTTTTTTAAAGAACTGGTTTCTTTCTTTAACCAAGTTGGGCTTGATTTTCTAAGATTATTGGTCAAACGCAATAAAACTTTATTAACAGACTTAAAATCAGAATTAGAAGCTTTGGACAATGAATGTAAAGTACTTTTAAATGATTCCAATAACAGTTCTAGGTTATATAAGCAGATGTTGGAATCAGTTGACAAATATGAACATTCTGTGTGCGGTTCAAAGGAAATCTAAAAAGATTGATCGAGACATCAAAGCTTATCAAGAAGGTAATGCTTTCTTTATTAGTGAGAAATCACATAAAGACATGCATCATAAACCACCTCTTAACAAAGACAATAAACATTTATACAGCTCAGCAGTGCAAGCTGGGCATTCTACTTTAAACACAGTTTCTTCAACTTCAACTACTGTTTTTACAGCATCGAACATTTTACGTTATCAACAAGAGAACGTTAATGGCTTCAATGCTTCCTCAACACAGAAGGGTAATAAAACAGCTTTGAATTTAGGTTCAGTTTCTAATAACAATAATAAAGACACTTCAAAAAATGGCAAAGGGTCGACAACGACTTCACGGGTGAAACAAGGATGGGCACGGAGCCATTTTTGGAAGTAACTGTCCAAGATTATGCAGACTTTAGACTGGTTAACAACATGAGTTTGGGCATTAAAATTTATAATTTATCTGATTTTGTTTTGTCTGAGACTAACGTACGTTTGCTTAAATTGGGACTTAATTTTGTTCCTAGTAGCAGAGCGGATTTAGCTAATGCACTGCTTAATCTGAAGCTGTATGTTAGAAAGTTAAACTTAATGTACATCTTTAAAGACGTGAATGTATCACGTTCTGCTACACTTGGAAAATCTTCAGCTTTTAACCCTGACTTGCACAATACTTTGAAAGTATTTGAAGCCTTTTGTAGTAAAGACATTACAGAAGTACTAGGAAATAAACCTGATAACTTTTATTTTAATCTAAGTTATGAAGAGAAGAAAGCTCTGTACTAGCTTCAACACATAGATAATGTCAGGTTTATGAAGGCTGACAAAGGGGGCGGATTGGTTATCATGTCTACAGTTGATTACATTGCAGCGATGGAAGATCTTTTAAACAATGGAATTGAATATATGGAAGTGAACAGTGATATAGATAGAAGTTATAGGTTTGCAAAATATGTTTTATATGACCTTTTGATGAATGGTGAAATTTCTGCTGAAATCTATGATTTTCTTGTCCTTGACAATCCTAGATTGGGTATACCCAAAATTCAGAAAAACACTTCCCATCCTCCTTTTAGACCTATTGTTTCTTCATCTGGCAGTACTACAGAAGGATTATTGCTATATTTAGACATGCTACTTAACCCTGTGGTTCAAAAGTTGCCTTCATTTATTAAGGATTCTTGGTCAATTTTGGAACAGATTAGGTTATTTAGTCAGCATTATTTGGACCCAAGTATAGAAAAGACTGAGTTCTTTATACTGACTGCTGATGTTGTTTCTTTACATACTTGCATTCCACAAACAGTAGGGATTGCGTTTGTGTCTCATTTTCTTACTAAATATACTACCTGGTCTGAATCTACAGTTAAAACATGTTGTTCCTTGCTGGAACTGTTATTGGACAATAATTTTTTTTCATTTTTAATAAGAAAAGTTATAAACAGCCTTGTGGTGTAGCAATGGGGGCTACAGTAGCCCCAGCTTTCGCTGGTGTGGTGATGGCATGGTGGGAAAAAGAAATTTTACTCACCATTGGTCTTGCTTCTAACATTTTATTCTATCGTAGGTACACTGATGATTTGCTTTTCATCATTAAAGGACCTCATGATAAACATTCCTCTTTTTTTGTACAACTAAATGTGAGTTGTGATTTTTTTTTTTAATTTACTTTAAGTGGCTATGGTAATAAAGTAAACTACTTAGATGTAAGTTTGGAATGGAATTCCATAGATAAGCACTTTTTCAGTAGAATTTTTAGGAAAGCTACTTATGTGAATAATTACCTACACTTTAGTAGTAATCATCCCTTGTACATGAAAAGAAATATTACCAAGGGTCAATATATTACAGCATCTCATATGACCACTGATGATGATTTATTTCTTCAAGAAGTTAATTTTAACAGTGAGTTATTTTTGTGTAGAGGGTATCCATTGTCTTTACTTCAAGAAGTTAGTACTAACATTAAGGACAGAAGAGAGTTGGAGTTTCCCCCCATTTTAAAAAAGGGGCTTTGTGTTAAGAACACTATTGGTCAGTCCGCTCCCACTTCATTTTCAACAGCACCTAAATGTATTATTAATATGACGGTACATAGTAATAAAATTAAGTCAGTAGTCACTAATAACTGGAAGATTATCGCCCGTAATAGTGAATTACATACCATTTTAGGTGATGATCCTTGTTTTGTTTATAAAAAAAAATCTAACACTATCAAGAGTTTGTTAGAAAAAAATGAGAAGTTGGTATCTATGCCTGTGACTGATAGGGGTATGTTTAAATGTTTCTGTTGTAATGTTTGCAGATACATTTATGAAGAGCCTTTCATCAATTTACCTCATTTAGACCGTACTATCAGTGTACGCAGGAGATTTAATTATAACTCCATAATTTGGTATATATTGCTTTGTGTTCTGGATGCACTGCATTTTACGTAGGGATGACTACTAGGAATTTAAGTAAACACATTAAGGAGCATTATTACGCTATTAAGACCAAGTATGACAACAATACCTTATTTAGACATTCCATAGAATGTAGTTTATATAAAAAAATTACCTTTAGTGTTTTGGAACATACTGAAGTTGACTTAAGGGGTGGTAATTTAAGAAATAGAGTAGAAAGGAAATAATCTATTAATATTAAGTGTTTTTTAGTAGACTGTAGATAGAAAGTACATATCTTCACACATTTTTTCATTTTATTTTGACATTCTGATATTATAAAATGTCTGTAAGTTCATTTAATTGTATTAATTTAATTGCTTTATTGCATTAATTGATTTAATTATTTAATTATGGTTGTGGGTGGGACATGATTTTAGTATACAAGTGTAGTAAACGTTTGTATTTGTATTTCTGAAGAAGTCTGAGACTAAAGCGTTGAGTAAAGGTTTTTTACGCTAATTTCTGGTAGGTGTCTTCCTCTGTTGCTCCAGTGTTTTGTATTTATATTTATATATTTGCCCTTATTAGAAAAGTTGTGAAAGAAAACAGGAAGTTGAATGGACTGATTGTTAGTCTCCGTGGCTACTTTAGGCATAAAGGAAGAGGTGGTTCACAGAGACACCCTATCTTTATGAAAGATAATGTAAGCAGGCCTAGCTGATAAGGCTTGGAGCTCAGAAATTATTTTTGCTGAGGCTATAGCTACCAACAAGATTGTTTTCAAAGAAAGAAACTTCATTTTGCAACTGTTAGCTGGTTCAAAGGGTTTCCGGGTCAACTCCTGGAGAATAAGGTTAGGTCTCAAGGAGAGGAGGCATCTTTTATTGGAGGTCTACGAAAGAAAATTCCCATCAAGAAAACTTTACATAGTCTGGAAGTTGAAAGAGAAAGGGAATCATTACCAGCATGGAAGTTGGATATGTCTGCTAATTGAAGTTTATTAGTAGAAAAGATAGCTCCTTCTCTAAAAAGAGTAGTGAGACAATAAGGATGGCTGACGTAGGAGCTGAGAAAGGCTCAATATTTGCTTTAGAAGCCCATATAGAGAATCTTTTCCATTTACTTTTGTAAACCTTCTTAGTGGAGGCCTTCTGGAAGGCCAAGATAATGCCATGAACTGGGGATTCGAGCCTGGACTGTCTTACTATAACTGGAAGTACAGAAACCATGCAGTCAACTTGAGGGCATGGAAATTGGAATGTTGGATTTGTGACAAGATCCTGACTGGGCTCCGCTATCCATGGAGTATATCAGAGGTGAGACCAGAGAAAGGAGAACCATACTTGTTGAGGCTGAAGGGGGCAATGAGGATGACTGAGCTCTTCATCCTGCTTGCTTTCTCTAGAAACTTCGGGATCAGTGGGGGGGGGGGTATGTATAGAGGAGACCTGGGGACCAATCGTGTATCAGAGAATCCCTCAGTGAGTCCCCCAGAGGGGGGAGTCATTGCAAAGTACTTGTTGAGGGGAAAGCAAAGAGACTGCAGCAAGGCTGGCCTCAACGGCTGAAAATCATGTTTGCTACTGATGGATTGAGGGAACCACTCATGAGGAATCAGAATGGACCTGCTCAGTCTGCGTTGGTTTTCCTAGGTATGTGTTTTGCAATTAGAAAGTGGTCTGAAGACATCACCCATTCCCAGACCCTCATGGCCTCTGTTCACAATAGGCAGAAACAGGTTCCTCCTGTATTGATGTACCAGTCTATGGACATGTTGTCTGTGTGTACTGCAATAGTCCGTAGGGGAAGAACATCCTGAAAGGCTTGCAATGGTAGAAGGATTGCTCTCATCTCTAGCACACTGATATGCAACTAGGTCTCCAAGGAGGACCACGTGTATTAGACTATCTTTTCCTTGAAAATCCCCCACCACACCCCAGCTGGGAAGCATCTATGGTCACTGCGGCTGTGGGGGGAGGAAGAGAGAATGGTCTATCCAAAAACAGGTTGTCAGACCAGAGCCACCTTTGACAATTACGTTTGCAAATTGGAGCGAGTTTGATGGGAACGGATAGAGATTGATAAAGAGTAGGCCACTGTACTGCCAAGGTCCATTGGGGGATTCGTATGAAGAACCCTGCTAGTGGAACTAGAATAATGGCAGCTGACATTAACCCAAGAGCATGCAACACTAGTTTCACTGGAGGGGACAGACGAGACAGTAGGTCCCACACCTGATTTCTCAGTGATGTGATGCGGTGAAGAGGTAATGAAGCCACTTGGGTCATAGTATCCATTTGGCTGCCTATAAACTCTAGATGCCGTATCAAGTGTTAAAAGATTATAACTGATGCTCAGTACACTTTACCAGTTTTTCCAATAGATGAAAGCAAATAGTGCAAGTGGGGTTGTGGCTAAGATGCTAAGCAGTTTGCAGCATAAAAATTTTGCTCTGCCTGTTTTCAGTTTTTCTGTCAGAATTATTTATCTTTATACCTAAGAAACTATCTTCAAAATATGTTTATTCAACAATAAACAAGTTGTTGTGGAAATTAAAGAGGAAAATTAGTATTCTGAGATTCTATTTTGCTTTTTTTCCTGTCAGAAGTTTTCAATCAAGTTCAGTCATGAGGTACTCTAAAGTTTCCCCTCAGGAAAATGTGATGAAGAAAGAACTGCAGTCTCTTGTTACTAGTATTCAAGATCTTTCAGTCAAAACAGATAAGTTAGAGAGTAAAATGCATATTACAAAACAGGAGAATAAGTAACAACTTGATTTACTAAATGGAATTATCAAGAAACACTCAGATCAAATTTCATTCATGGAGGTGTCAGCAAATGAAAGAGATAGAAGGCTGAATGAGAAGGAAAGTCAAATGGCACTCCTTTTGAAATAAAACACTTTTCTCTGGGAGAAGGTAAGAAGCTCTAGAAAGCAGGTTTAGGAGAAATAACATAAGAATATTTGGAGTACCTGAGAAGGAATAAGGTAACAGTATGTTACATTTTCTGAATAACTGGTTACCAAACAGTTAACTTGCCAGAAACACTTTCATTTGGAATAGAAAGAGCTCATAGGTCTCTCAAATATTTCTTCAACAAATAATTCAGCTACATTGAGCTCTACAATTAAGTTCCTCTCTACACAAGATAAGGACTTGGTACTAAAACAGCCTGGTCTAACTCTCTGATAACATTTAATGGGAAAAATATTAGATTTGACAATGACTATACCTCTTCTGTGATTTCCAAGAAGAAAGCCTGCATTCCATTAACTAAAAATTTAAAGAAATCTAATATCAGGGTTCAACTTATATTTCCCGCAAAATTCAAAATATTCCTTTCTGAATGCCAGATTAATACACTTGATGAATCCCTAGACTTTGATTAGAAAATAGCCTTTTAGATAAAGAAGAGGAAGTGGATTGATCTTCAGCTAATTTTAAAAGACAAGCAGTTAAAAATGGACGGTCTGTATTATATCATCAAACACTTAAAAAAGCAAACGATGAATAATCAACCCCATATAAGCGAAAGCTTACAATCTCGAAAGCTCAGAAGAGTGATTTTTTTTCCCAAGGGAATAAAATCACTGTTCCAAAAAAAAAAATGAAAATTTGAAAAAATACATAAAGTCTGGGGCTTCACCCCCCCCCCCACACCCCCTACTTAAATATACCAACTCTGAGATCGCACTACAGTGCCGAAAATGGCAAAGTAACAAAAGAGGCCAAGCAAATTCTTCCCTGGGAAAGAATTCGCTTAAAAGCAGCTTCTCTATTTTGCCTTTTCGTTGTTTTAAGTTCGACCAAGATGCATTCGATAGAATGTGTCTTCGGTCATCTAATACGAACCTAAAATGGATGGACAACTAAAGGAAATGAAAGTAAAACATTTAAGGAAAAAATAACAAGGGTTTTTCTCTCTCTTTTTTGTCGTTGTTCCTTTTTTCATGCATGTTCTATAATCCTGAAACACTGATTTAACAACTGCAGAAGAACATCACATTTTTAAGGTAATATCTTTGTCTTTCTAAATACATGATAGATAACAACAAACTAAATAATACTACATCATATATGCTCTTAGCTTAATGGCATTTTGCTGGATTTTCTTAGCAATCTTAAATAGTACACTATAATTCAAGTTGTTTTCTGCTCATTGCATACTAATGCTAAAAGACAAATGCTTAATTCTATACTAAAATGCTTAATTCTGTACTAGTATACTGTCACGTTCCTCGGTTAAAGGGAAAAACTAGTAATGACAAAGGACTTCATCACATTTTAAAATGAAAACTGAATATATATACTTTATATAATGGTGATATATATATATATATATACATGAAGACTGAATATATATACTTTATATAATGGTGATATATATATATATTTTTATATTCACATTTTAATATTGACTTCATATAAATTTTCTTTTCTGGGTCTGAGACGCTAGTCAATTTATAATGTTTTTGCACTTATGTTATGACAGAGATGTATATAAAGTTGTTTAGCTATGTTTTTTCTCTTGAATTGACACTATTCTGTGAAATTAATAGCCTACTTAAGCACTTTGTTATTTCCATTTACAGTTTTAAGAAAGATCAGCTTGCATGTGAACAACTGCAAGCTTTTTATAGCCCAAGATTAACTTTTAAATGCATTTTCCACTTGGACATTTTTATTTCTTTTTTACCTTGTTCTGGTGTCTTGAACAAAGTTGCGAGCTGTGCACTAGAAAAAAAGAAGTCTTGTGGTTATGTGAATGCGCAGAAGCAGCAAGAAGTTGGCGCTGACCTTTGAACTCACAGGAGAAGCTTCAAATGGAATCTTTGAATGGGGAAATGGAGATCTGATGCTATATAAGGTGGAAGCACATTACCTGTGAATGTTTGTGACCAACTTAAGCAAGTTATTATTTTGACCAGTAGTAGTAAACAATAGGATTGTTTCATACTGTAAGAAATTTAATATATGCTTTTAGGTGATCATACATTTCCAAACATGTTCACGAAAAGTAAGTCATATAAGTAGCTGTTAAATATAAATACATTAGAGATGCTGTAATGCCATAATATTAACTAATAGTACAGCTACTTACAGATCAGATTACAGATATATTTTTCATATATTAAGAGTTAAAATTGAAGCTGCATTTTCTTTTAAACACACCTTTTTACAGAAAGCACACTACTAGATAGGATGTATTTAGTGAATTACAAAAAATATCCATTAATACAGTTACTGAGGATGGTTATATTATGCACAGATTTACCCACATCTCTGAATGATTTTGCATATATAACGTCCAAAAAGATTAGTTAATTTTGTAGAATTTTTTTTTTTGTGCTGTAATTTATGGTATTAACTTTTTGGAAGGTGACTGCTGTGAAGGCTGCCAGCCCAGCTAGCTAGAATTTTGTAAATAATTCTTTATCATTGTAAATATTAATATGATCCATAGACTTTTCTACAAATGTAAGTAACCTATATGTTATGTGCTGAGCTTCAAAAATTTAACCACAGTGCACCCTGCTGGAAAAAAGCAGAAATGTATATGGACTATATGCCTGTCCAGATGTATGTTTTCATAGTAGAAATTAGGACATACAGAGTTAACTTGCAAACTCTAAGAAAATAAGTAAAGAGTTTTACGATGCGTTATAAAGTTAGTTTATCTCAGCTAAGAGACAGGACTGTCTAGTGCTAGGGGTTTCTTTCTATTGTCTTGAGACAGAAATAATTACTAGGTTTCACATGTAAAGGCTAGTTTGCCCAGCATAATGCATCCGAGATTATCCAAGTGCAACTAACTCTGGGCAAGACCACAATCCAAATTGTAACTTGCTACAGATCCTCCACCATGCCCCAGGATTCCCACTCCTCATTTCTTCATACACTGTAAAATATTAGGGTACAACCCAACACCCTAATAATAGGCGACTGCAACTACCCCACCATTAACTGGGAAAACTACTCGTACCAAATCTTTGTTCAACGTTTCCTGGAATTCATAAATTCCAACACCTTGGCTCAACTTATCCACACCCCCACCAGGGGCAGCAATATCCTAGACCTGGTCATTACCAATATGGGTGACCAGTGTTCCACACCAGAGGTCAATTCCTTGTTGATCAGATCTGACCACAAGCTAATCAGCCTAGACATCCACATCCCGACCCCACCCCCCATTATGGAAACCACCCAAAAAAATTCTCCAAAGCCAACTTCACGCTTCTTAAGACAGAAGTGGCAAACAACACCCATGCAGACGGACAATAGAGGTATGACTGCTGAATCCTACACAAATGCACTTTATAAGCACTTACACATGTGCATGGATCGTGCTATCCCGAACAGAACCAAGGTGCTACCCTCCAAAAAAAGGAAGCCAATTTGGTGGTCCCCTGCCATAAACAAACTCTACAACAGAAGAAAGAAACTGTTGCAAAAAGAGTAAAATCCCATAACTGGAAGAACTCCCTGGTCAGCCTCAGTAAGAAGCTGAGATCCCTCATAAAATCCTCCAAAGCTAGTTATGAAAACAAAATTGCCACTGATTCTAAAGACAACCACAAAGTATTCTATAGCTATGTCAAGAATCTCGATGGCAACACTCAGATTTGCTGTGAGTTACAGCACAATGGCACTAAATATACAGAACCAACTTATATTGCCAACATCCTGGCAGATAGGTTCAGTGCTAATTTTACCTCCCCCACCCTCTAAAGGACCCATCTCTATACCAGAAGGATGCAAAGTTCCTGTAATCACAGCTGCACAGGTAAAAAACACTCTCCAAAACCAAGAACATAGCATTCATGGAACCTGACAACATCCCAGGCTGCATTCTACATGAACTACAGAATGAAATGGCACCCCACCTAAGCACTGTGTTCAATCATAGCCTCACCTCAGGCTTTGTATCCACTGAATGGTACACAGCGATGGTTATCCTACTCCACAAAGGGGGAGCCTAACGAGCCTGGTCTGCAAGGCCATTTAAGGTATCATCATGGAACTTATAAACAAACACATTGGTAATCTCCAAACTCTGGACCCCACCCACTTCGGGTTTGTAAAAAGTAGATCATGTTTCCTAAACCTGATTGACCTCTTTGAAGCAGTCACCAAAGCCGTAGATGAGGGTAAGGTGGTTCACACAGCCTATCTAGATCTTGCCAAGGCTTTTCACACCATCCCCCACTCTGGAATTATAGATAAACTCAATCAACTAGGTATAAATCCCTATGTCACAAGATGGGTTGCCAACTGGCTCACTGACAGAACCCACACTGTGAAAGTAGCAGACCCCAAATCCGACTTCAGACCAGTGGCAAGTGGAGTACCATAGGGTTCAGTCTTGGGTCCTCTCCTGTTTGGTAACTACTTTTCTCAAGTGCAGGCTAACACAGAAGGTCTTTGGCTAACGAAGTTCGCAGATGACTGCAAACTAGCAGCCATAATTGAAACTCCTAACGATGTGGACATCCTACAAAAGGGCCTCACTGAGACAGATGGCTGGTGTCAAAGCCATGGCCTCAAGCTCAATGCCAAAAAGTGCACTGTCATATCTTTTGGTGAAAACTCTGTACCCATGAGCTACCACAAAGGTGGTAGTCTACTTAACACTGAAAGTTTGATAAGAGACCTTGGAACACAGGTGGATATTATTTCTCCTTTGATAATCACATTGCCACAGTAGTCAGGAAATCCTTCTACGTGGAACACCTCATCACAAAAGGTTTCTCATCCAGGAAAAAAGAGGTCATTGTTCCCCTCTACTCGTCACTCATTAGACCCATTATAGAGTACAACGCCCCTTTTGGTATGTACCTCACAAGACATCTACAACAACTGGAAAGGCCAACAGAAATACCTCACAAAGAGGATTACCGGCCTCAAACAGATGCCCTACGCAGACCGTCTCAAAAAACTCTACCTTTACTCTATCGCATATCGCCTACTCAGAGGCGATCTCTGCCTAACATACAAAGCTATGTCAAACCCAGAGCTGTTGGATATGCTCCACTTAAAGAAATCCCAATCCCTCTGAGCTACACGCTCTAGGGACCTAAACCTTATCACCACAATAAACAGAATACACTGGAGGGATAGATTCCTGCCCCAGAGACTTCCCATACTCTGGAACAAACTACCTATCTATATCAAACAAAGCTCCTCATTAGCACTCTTCAAAAAAAAATCTTGATGATTGGATGGGAAATAGGAAATTCACCCTGGGGATCACCTCTATGGCTCTGCTCAACAGGGGCACAGGAAAATAATTTTCTTGGTGGCGAAAGCCAGGGTACCTTTTTGGCTAGGCTTGTATAGGCCCTAGGGTTGATAGCCTAGTACCTACCTATGAACCTGTAAGTGTTTTTGTATTGCTCTGTGGCTTCCTAGCAGCTGTACATCTGAGAGATAAGTATTTTTTACAGACACATGTTAAATTTTAAGTTCCTGTTGGCCTTGAAATGAAGGCAGAGTTGACAAGAATGATGTAATCTGAGATGACCCAGCAGAAATGTTTGATAGTAACTTAAGAACTATCTTAGAGGGAAAATCTGTGCATTTTGTATTTGTCTCTGGACCTCTGGACATGTAAACATCTCACCAGCACTTGCCTTGCTCTGTAAGTAAGATTTGGATCATAATATCCTTCAGAGATAGATAGGAAAATAGTAAGATCAGTCTAGTAGATGTTTTCTGTATTTATGTGAGTCTGTTCTGCAATGTTGTTTTAAAGTATTTCCTGTGATTCTGAACTCTGTTGTCACTGTACTGGGTTATTGAGTATTGTCTTGTTCTGTTATTTTTTATTATTAAATATATTTAAACCTTTTAATTGTGGCTGGTTTTGTTTAGAGATATTTAAGCACAGAGTACTTGCGTGTTTTTGGTAACACTGTGCAGGCCACTCAAAAATAGCCTTAAAGTCTTGGACACAGTTACCATTTGGATAATAGTAACAGTACACAGTACAATTGGTCACCCTTTGCAAGGGCCTTATAATAGCTGATAAGGGTGGTTGGTGGCAGCTGGTACTACCTTATAGTCTGGGCAGAAGGGGCATAACTAGTGAGCCTTTGCCAGCCTTCTGCAGGAGTGTCTGTGTGTTTGTATATAAATCAAATCTCAAAGTGTGTGTGTGTGTGTGTGTGTGTGTGTGTGTGTGTGTGTGTGTGTGTGTGTGTGTGTGTGTGTGTGTGTGTGTGGGTTTCAGCTACTTGGGCAGGGACAGGAAGCACTGGATGGACTGGTGGTTTTGGCATGACCACTCGGCTGAGATCTTAACCCTATAGCTGTGCCAGTAACCCTATAGCTGTGCCAGTGGGGAATCTTACTGGGGTTCTGGAGAAAGAGAGAGAAACCAGTCCCAGATTGACTGTGATCCCTGTGTGCTCTTAAGGGAAATTGTTTTTTACTGTGTGTGTACTTGTCATCTTCCCAGTGTGCACATCCCTCACTAGTGTTAGTGGTGAGGATTGAGGCTCCTTGATTACTGGGCCAGTGCAGGGGTGTCACATTGCATATATGTAAACAACTGATAATCATATGCAATGTGGTTTAAAGTGGACACCTGTCCGCAATATTATTAAAGGTTCCTAGTTAACAGTATTGGTCATAAGAACTAATAATGATTCTTTAAAGATGATTTATTAAGTAGGCTTGGTTCTTACTCTTATTTAATATATAATTACTGTGATGTATAAAATAAATTGTTCTTGAGGTATTAACATAAAGAAATGTTACATTTAGCATTGCATAGTCTGAAACAACTAAATGTATGCTACTACTGTATACGAAGAGATAATTTGGACAACATCCTGATCTAAAATGCATCACAAATGATAGTGACTGTTTCTAAGATTGCAAAGTTATACATAATTATCTCTTTTTTTTAAGCATAACTGTTATTTACTGTTTAGTATGTCTTCTTGTTTAACATTTTAGTACATTTTTAAGATAATAACCAAGGGGGCAATTCACTCAAGTAATTAATTTGAGTATATATACTTGGGAGAAGGGGGGAAGAATATTTGAGATTGTGATGAAGACAATCAATTTGAGCTATAATAAAGGGTTCAGATTGTTTATGTTTAAATGCATGTGATGATTATCGTAAAGGCACTATTTTCAATAATAATAGTAGGAAGGTCATTAGCATACCTCATTTGTGTTGCAATACTGTCATTATTAATGAAATGTACCTAATTTATTACATCAGTTGATGGGGAACACTGGGATTTCCAGTTTAATCTCATGCATTTAGACACTCACATTCTATCTTTTTATGGCATTTTATGTAATTTAACAGAAGTTGATTTATTTTGATTTATAGAGAAGTCATGCACAAGCAATTGTATAGATGGTAATGGCTCATTATTTAGTAATTCTTTGAAATGTGGACTGTGAATAGAAAAACATATCAGTACTGTACAGTTATAGTATACTGATACACTAATGCACATTGTGACACCCCACCACTGAACCACTAATCAAGGAGTCTCAATTCTCACTACTGACACCAGTGGAGGACATACACTGACAGGGTGACCAGTTACACACACAGTATTACCAGATGCAGCTCTCTCCATCAAATGCAATTTCCCTTAAGAGCACAAAGAGACCACAGTCAGCCTGGAGCTGGTTTCTCCCTCTTTCTCTGGATCCCAATAAGACTCCCCACTGGCACAGGTATAGACTTGAGATCTCAGCTGAATGGCCAGGTGAAGACCTCCAGCACCCTCTCTGTCCAGCCAGTGCTTTGTGTCTCTGTTCAAGTAGCTGATGCACACACTCTGAGGTTTGATTTACACACACACACCTGGGAAAGGCTGGCACAGGTTTACTAGATATGCCCCCTTTGGCCCAGACTATAAGGTAATTATCACTGCCACCAGCCAGCTCATTATTAGCTACTTTAAGGCCTTAACAAAGGGTCCAATCTTACTGTGTAATGCTACTTTTAATGCAAATGGTAGTTTGACCAAGAGCAAGGCTGTTAGGAGTGGCCCAGAGTGTTACCAAATAAATATGCATGTACTCTCAGAACTTAAATATCTCTACGCAGATTAGCCACAATGAAAGGTTTAAATATATTTAATAATAAATAATAAAAGAACAAGACAATACTAAATATATATTTACAGTGACATCAGAGTTCAAAATCACAGGAAATATTTAAAACAACATTGCAGGAAAGTCCCAAATAAATAAATAAAAATATCTAAACTAAGCATTGCTATATTCCTGACTATATTTAAGAGAATCATTATACCCTAGTTAACTTACTTAAGAGCAAGGCAGATGTGGTGAATCAGTCTTGTCTAGTTGCTGTTGTCAGGTCAAAGACAGACTACAGAATGCTGTGTCTGACTCAGAGACCTCTCAAATTAATATCTCAAATATTACAGCTGGGATAGCTTGCAGAATGACATAATTTATTGTCATCTGACTCTATCTTAGGTGAAACCTCCACTGCTGGAAACTAGCAGTATTTAGCATCTAGCTGTGAAAATACATAGACCTCAGATCTTTGGCAGATGCAGCAAGTCATAAAACAATCACATTCATATACATTTCAAAATTAGTAATTATCTCACTTTAAAGACAATACAGAAAACTCCCTAGTACAGACATTGTGTCTCCTTGCTGCATGGAAACTGAAATATATCATCTTTTATTGCATAGCCATAAAGTAATTTAATTTCAGCTATTTTTCTGAAGTTTTGCTGGACTGAGGTTAACCTCCTGTGTTCCAGTTTCCACTGTTAAAATATATACATTTAAACAGTTACAATAGTGCATGTACATTCATGTTCTTTTCCAGTAGGGTACACTGTGGTTACATTTCAAACAGCACTTCGCAAATACCTTCAAGCAGTTTCATATACACAACATACAGTTCTAATACATTTGTAACACAAGCATCTTGAATGCATCATGTTGATGTTCACAAATGACATAAATATTTACAAAATTCCAGACAGCTGGGCTGGCTGTATCTCCCTTTGTCACCAATATAATACATATATCATGCTTAAATTCAAATGAGCTATAAGGATAAAACAGGTAATTTAAGGTAAGAGTTCAAGATGTATTTACTGTGAAATTATAAAACATAAGTATCTGCCTGATGGTTAGTACTGACTTTAAATAATTTTAATTTTATAGGGGAAATAATGCTATCTAGGTACATCATTACAAAATTAATTTACTTACTGTGATGATATGGGTAAGTGCCAGCATAGCCAGCTGGAGTTCTGTAAAAATGGTATGTCCTTTGAATATCAAACTTGATTTATACAAGATGCCTGTGTTACAAATGTATTAGAACTGTACAGCATTTGAATATCAAACTGACTTGTACAAATGCTTATTTTACACATGAATTGGAAATGTATGGCATTTAAATACTAAACTGACTTGTACAGATGCTTATGTTATAAATGTATTAGAACTGTATGGCATTTCAATATCAAAATGTATTTGCAAAGTTGCTAGTGTTGAAAAATGTATTAACAGTGGATCCTGCTGGACAAGAAGGAAATATACATGCAGGTAGTAACTGAGTAAATGTCTATACTGTAACCGAGAACACTGGGAAGAGCAAAGGTTAACCAGCTAGATTACCTTAAGAAAAATAAGGGAACTGTAAATGAGCTGTTAAACCATTAACATGGCATCCCACAGTGAAGAACAGGAGTGGAGATCGTAGGTCTGGAAGAAGTCATTATTTAACAGCCTCTTTAAAGAAGAGGGGAAGTATTGTAACTGTTTCATGGCTCAAGGGCACTGCCATAAACATTTAGATGTAGCATGTCTATGCTAGATTCCTGTCTCAGCTTCAAAGGGGGAAGTGTGGGAGCAAGAGCCGGATGGGATGTCATCTAGTAGCTAGCCTAGATATAATATTTTATTATAAGAGACTGATCTCAGTGCTCAGTATTCTGTATTCTGTCTTGGGCCTAACAACAAGGAGGACCATTCACCACATCGTCTGCCTTGCTCTATTAAGTAAGTAGGGAATAGTAATTCTCTTAGATTCAGTCAAGAAAATATACTGAAGTTTAGTTTAAATATTGTTTTCCTTTATTTGTCTGAGTCTAAGTCTGTCCATCAATGTTATTTTTCAATATTTCCTGTGAATTGAACTCTGTGGTTTACTGTGAATATATATTCAGTATTTTCGTGCTCTTTTATTTATTATTATTAAATATATTTAATACTTTTATTGTGACCGGTCCTTGTAAAAAGTATTTAACCTTTGAGAGTGCTTATATTCATTTGTTGACACTGTGTGGGCCACTCCAAGAGGCCTAGCTGTTTTGGTCAACTACTAAAACTTGTACTAACATTAATATTACACAGTATAATTGGACAGCCTTTGTTAAGGGCCTTACAGTAGCTGACTGTGGAGTGTCTGGTGGCAGTGATCACTATCTTATACTCTGGGCAGAAGGGGGCACAGCAGGTAAATCTGTGGCAGCCTTTCCCGTGTGTGTGTGTGTGTGTGTGTGTATGTCTGTGGAAAAAAAAAACAGATCTCACAGTGTGTGTGTGTCAGCTTCTTGGAGCAGGGGACATAAAGCACTGGTTTCACAGACAGGGTGCTGGAGGACTTGGCTTGGACACTCCAGCCAAGGACCTAACCCTACAGCTGTACCGGTGGACAGTTTTATTGTGGTCCTGGAGGGAGACAGATAAAGAGATCCAGACCCCGGCCTGTGTTACCTGTGTGCTCTTAAGAGACTTTGTGCTTGATGCAGAGAGGTCTTCATCTGGAAATACTGAGTGCATCCATTTGTATTCCAAGTGAACATCCCTCTCCAGTGCCAGTGGTGAGGATTCAGTCTCCTTGACTCTGACCCAGTGTGGGGATGTTACATTTAACCTCAACTGATTTTAGATTATATTAAAGACGGAAACTAAATACTGGATAACAGATTGTTACTAGGGAAAGCTTTATGGTTCAATGCATATTGAAAAAAAAAAAAGAAGTTATGTCTTACCATAAAGTTCCATCTGTGTTGTTCATCTTCATTCATTCATTACTGATGAGTTTGGAACTGATCCTCAGTTTCAACTCGGCTGCTATGCTAAGCTCATGTCAGTCAAAAAAAAATCTTTCATGCTACGACAACCCATATTGCCTCTCTCCCCATTACCTCAGATCGAGTTTGCCCAAGGGCATAAAAGCAAAGGCTTTTTCTGCTCAGAATACCCTAAACAAGATAAAGGTACCATATCCAAAAACCTCCAAAAACCTCTAGGAGCCTACTGGAAGGGAATGGTGGGAGGGATGTAATGAATGAATGAAGATGAATAACACATATGGAACATTATGGCAAGACATAACTTCTTTATCTGATGTTGTAACATTCATTCATTCCTTACTGATGGGACAGAGTCCCTAGCTACCTAGTTAACTGGGAGGACCTATGGAAGAGTATTCATGAGTACCACTGAGCCAAAGGCAGCTCTCCCCCTGGAGACCAAATCCAATTTGTAATGATTAATAAAGGTATGTGGAGAGGCCCATGTTGCTGCTGCATAAATATCATCCATGGTAGCTCTACAGGGAAAGGCCACAGAGGTTGCCATAGATCTGGTTGAATGTGCTCTAATTTTGTTTGTCAAGGACAATCTGCTATGGTGGTAGACAAAACATATGGCATTTCTTAATGATTTTTGACAAGGTAATCTTGGAAACTGACTCTCCTATTTTAGGCCCAGAATAAGAAATAAAGAGTTGGTTGGATTTTCTAACGGATTTTGTTCTGTCCAGGTAGAACCGTAATTGTGTACATCCAGTAAATGGAGGCAGTACTCCCCTTTATTTGAAAAATTTGGGAAGAACACTGGTAAGTCAATTGTCTGATTCATGGTTAACTCTGAAATTACTTAGGGCAGAAAGGAAGGATTAGTCCGAAGAGATACTCTGTCTTTGTGAAAGATTATGTAGGGACGTTTGACACAAAGCCTGAAGTTCAGATATTCTTCATGCTGAAGAAATAGCCACCAGAAAAAGAGACTTCCACAAGAGAAATTTTATGTCACAACTGGCTGCAGGTTCAAAAGGGGCTTTAGCTAATGCCTGCAACACGAGGGTGAGATTCCAAGGATAAATAGGTTCTCTAATGGGGAGCCTGATGTGAGAAACCCCTTTCAAAAAAGGTTCGCAGAGGCAATGAGAAATCAAAGAGGCATCCTTGAAGCCATTGTGAAAATTGGAAATAGCAGCTAGGTGAACCCAAATGGCATAAGATGCTACTCTGGATAGTAATAGGGTGGAAAGATAATGAAGTACATCAGGGACTGAGACTGAACCAGGATCTATGTTATCACAAGCCCACAAACTAAATCTCTTCCACTTGTCACCATACAATTTTCTGGTGGAAGGCTTATGAGAAGCCACAATTTTCTGGTGGAAGGCTTATGAAAAGCCAGAAGAATGTTGGGGACAGGGGAGGAAAAATTCTTCTGTCTGGCAATTAATGAAAGTGGAGAAACCAAGCTGTCAGCTTGAGGCTGGAAAGGTTGGGGTGGAGTAGCCTTTGAGGGTGTGACAGTAATTTTGGAGCTGGATCCAGAATCCATGGTTTGGATACTAGATGAGGTCATAGGAAGGGAAACCAAACTTGTCAGGGCCAATAAGGAGCAATAAGGATTACTTTGCTTCTCAATCAAATTGCTTTCTTCAAGAAATGTGGGATCAATGGTATCGGGGGAAAGGGATAGAGCAGTCCCCGTGGGCCAATAGTGTGTGAGCATGTCTCTCGGGGGTTCCCCCTGAGGGGGGATTAGGGCAAAGTAGCTTCTGCACTTATGATTTATGGGCAAGGCAAACAAGTCACAGCAAACAGCAAAGCTGGCCCCAGCAATCGAAAATCATCTATGCCACTGAAGGATTGATGGACCACTCATGAAGTAGGAGAATATACTTGCTCAGTTTGTCTGCAATCACGATGGAATCCCTGGGAACGTGCGTTGCTATTAAAAGCAGTTGGAGGCCATCATCCATTGCCAAATTCTCATGGCTTCCAGACACAGAGGATAGGATTTAGTTCCCCGTTGTTTGCTGACATACCAGACCACTAACATGTTGTTTGTCTGAATAGCAATAGTTCCTTACAGAAGGGTGAAGTGGAATGCTTGCAATGCTAGAAGCACCACCCTTACTTCCAGGACATTGATATGCAAATTGGCCTCTGCAGATGACCAAATGCCTTGGACCGTCTGTCCCTGAAAATGCCCCCCCCCCACCCAGTCAGGGAGGCATCTGCGGTCACTGTGGCCTTGGGCTGTGGGGGGTGAAAATGGTTGACTCCATAGAGATATGTCTGGCTGCATCCACCAAAGTAAGTCCTTCTTGCACAGATTCGTTAAATGAATTTGGAAAGATAACAGGTGAATTAACATTAACCATTGTGGTAATAGAAGCCACTAAAGTATTCTCATACGTAGTCTTCATAGCGGGACAATTGTTATTGTTGAAACCACTGATCCTAAGATTTGAAGGACTGCCTGAGCAGGCACGTTGTCTTGGGGGAGTATCACTTGGATCTGAGAAACAAGTCTTTCCAATCTGTGATGAGGTAGGGAGACTGAACAAGATAGTGTGTTCAGCGTTGCCTATGAATTCCAAGGGCTAGGCCGGGGTCAGCTGACTCTACTCTATATTTATAGAAAAACCTAAATGCTGTGCCTGTAGTAGAGTGTACTGTCGTGCCATTATCAGCAGAAACTTGGTGGGAGTGATAAGGAGCCAATCATCCAAGTATGGAAACACCCGGAATCCCTGTAGTCTCAGGTGAGCTGCTACCACTGTCATGCATTTGGTAAACACTCTGGAGGCTGCAGAGAGGCCAAAGGGCAGTGCACGAAACTGGTAGTGATTGGCTCCCACTCTGAAGTGGAGGAATCTTCTGGATCGCTTGTCCATCTTGATGTAATATGCATCCCGAAGATCTATAGAGCACATCCAATAGTTTTTTTCCAGGAAAGGAAGGATAGACTGAACCATGACCATCTGGAACTTTGTCTGCTTGACAAACTTGTTTAAGATAACAACAACAAATCCGTTTGATAAGGCACCAAAAAACTACTAATAAAACTTCAAAGGTGCCAATATGAGCAAGTAGCTGCACCATAAGCCCAACACATGAAACAAAATGCTCGGAGCATTTTATTTCATGTGTTGGTCTTATGGAGCAGCTACTTGCTCATATTGGCACCTTTGAAGTTTTATTAAACTTATTTAAGATACTGAGGTCCAAAGTGGGACTCCAGTCTCCTGTTTTTTTTTGGCACTAAAAATAACCTTGAGTAAAACCTGGATCCTATCTGGTCTGGTGGGACTATTTGGATCGCTCGTTTTTGTAGCAGCTTTAGAACCTCGAGCTGCGGATTTGCTTTGACTGGATGGAATGTCGGGAATATGTTTTGGGGTGAAGACTGAAAGGGATGTGATAATCTCTGGTAATTATCTGCTGCACCCAGGAGTCTTAGGTGATACTTTGCCAGGCATATTGGTACAGCGAGATATATCCCCTGACTGCTTCCAGAGAAAAGCAATCAGGCTTCTCTTGAGGAGCACTGGTAGGGTAGGCCAGAGAAAGAATCATCTCTGGATCCCTGATTGTGTGGACGCCCCTGCCCCAAAAGGGGTGTTTTCCAGAAGAGTTACTACTCCTGCTCCGTGGGGTATACTCACTATGTATGTCACAGAAGGGACCATGGGACTTCTTGTGCCACATTCTCCCACTCCTTTGATTCCTAGAGAAGTATCGTTGGGGACTGGAAAAACGGACACCTATGGCAGGCAAGTGGTTAGCGTGTCTTTCACTTTGGATCTGAAAAGGGAAGAAGGTTTGACTGGAGTGTCAAGGAAGGAAGCCTTGAAGGAATCTGTGAAGTCGCAGAGGCACATCCAGGCATGACATCTCATGACAATGCCTGCGCTGCCGATCTAGCCACCCCTTCGGTTGCATGGGAGACCAACCTCATGGAAGATTTAGAGATGGACTCTAGGGTTGCAAGCTGTGAAGCCACCTTATCCTAGACCTCATTAGATACAGCTCCTGCTAGTGTTCCAGAGAGTTCCTTGATGAAATCTCTCTGGAGCCTAGTGAAATGTGCCAGATAATTCAATGACCAAACGGTAAAGGTTGAAGAGATGAACGTCGGCTTCCTTAGTCTGTCCAACTCTCGGGACTCCTTGTTTGGGGGATGAACATTGTGGCTCTCCTCAGCAAGCTCTTTCTTTATTGCAGCCTCCACCACCATAGTGTCTATCCTTTAGACCAATGAGGACTATCTTTGGGGGGACATAAGAATTTATCCAGTCTCTGGGGGATAGGGTCAATGGAGTCAGGCTTTTTCCAGGTGCGCTGTACGATGAGCTGGATGAGCTCATCGTCAGGCGGGGTCACCCAGGTGGTAGAGGGCCAGGCATGGAAGGCTGGCAAGAACACAGACTCCCCTTTGAGGATAGATTTATGTTCTTCCAATCTCCTCGTTTCAAAATTTCAAGGATGTTTCCAAAGGAGACATCTTCAGGCGGGGATTTTGGGGACCCTTCCCCTTCATCATACTCCGTGTTTCTCATGAGAAACTCTTCAGTGGAGTCTACGTGCTTCCTCTTGCACACTCTCGTCCTCAGAACCTCCTCGGTGGGGGCTTCTGAACAGGACTCAGGAGAGAGGATGCTCTGTTCAAGGTTATCATGCGGCTCCTGTACCCAGTGTCCAGGAGGAATGCACATATGGTGTTTTGATGCCTGAGAGACCAGCTGAGTGCTTGCAGAGGCAAGTGCCCTTTCAATCACCTGGAAAGCGGGCCCATCTGAAGAGGGATGGGCGCCTGGAACCAAAAGGGACAACCTCAAAACCGGGGTCTCATCCCTTTCCGACAGACCCTCCTCCAAGAGAGGAACCTCGAGCAGACTCTGCGCCATCATGGTTATTGGGGCCATAGCACATGGTGCAGTAGAAAAATCAGCACCGGGCTAGGACCCTCAGTGCTGACGGGCCAGTCATGACCCCGAGAATGGCTTGGCTCCGAGGAAGTAGACATCCATAGGGTGTTCATCAGTGCCACAAACGAGGATGCCATTGGAATCATGACAGCTGGAACCGGGAAAGGCATCAGAACAGAAGACTACAGACCCAGAGAGGTCGAAGGAGGAGTATAAGATGGAGATTGTGGGGAGAACTCCTCTGTTCCAAATGGGAGAGAGGGATTACTAAGTGAAGACAACCCCCAGCCGTCAAGAGTTGATCCACAAGAGTGACCATGTCTAGTTCTGATAGGCTCCTGGAGGATTTGATGGATATCCCAGAACAGGATTCTTGTCATTCCAAGAAGGGACTACACGGATGTCCTGAAAATGGATCCGTCAGTGGGAAGTATCTGACCTGAAGTATGGGCTCTCCCTTATTTGGGTCGAAGGGAGAATTTGCACAGGTATAGTCATGGTTGGTACAGTGGTAATCGGAGCCAAGGTCTTCAGTACCGATATAGTCTTATCAGACTTCGGTTCAGTAATCGGCATCAAAGTAGAGGGCTCAAGTCCTGGAGCCAAAGGAGTAGAAGGCAATTTGGTAGTCAAAATCAGAGTCAGTTCCACAGTCAGCACCGAGGAAGGGGTTTTGAGCCCTGGAGCCAAGGGAACTGAAGACAATTTTAGTAATTTAGTTCTAGGCTCTAAAGACTTTGATTCCAGAGCTTTACAAGAAGCAGGAACCAAATGCCTCCTCTTCTTGTGATCTTTCCTAGGAGGAGGAGAACCCTCCAAAGCAGAAAGAGATGCCAAAAAAGGAGAGCTGAGTGGTCCTTTAAGAATAAGTTTATTGCATCTCTCATTCAGTGCACGGGTACTAAAGCCCACACAAATATTACATGGTGGTTGAACAGTTAAATGCGGCACATTTAAGCAATATACACAAGAAGAATGCGAGTCCGAATTAGGCATTTTACCAGCACACTGGTCACAAGCTTTAAACCCAGTGGTTCCTTTCTTGTCCGCCATAACCACAAAAGTTAAGGCCACTACAATATCAACAACAAACCTACTATGACACTATAATACTATAAACACCAAACACACTTTATATATATATACACACATATATATATATATATATATACACATACACACACACACACACATATATATATATATATATATATATATATATATATACATATATACACATATATATATATATATACACACACACACACACACACACACACACACACACACACACACACAAAGAGAGAGGAAAGAAAAGAAAAAGGGTACCAACAATGGTATCCCGAGAATACCACAGAGGGTAAGGGCGAGTTGTCATTTAAGAGGCTACATTAAAAGCTGAAATATTTATGATAAGATAAAGAGTTGGTATCTTCAAAAAAAAGAAGGAATGGGACAACTCATTAATTTTTCTTCAATCAAAAGTTTAAAATTTAAAATTAAATTTAAAACTTTCTGATAGGAAGGTAAATTCAGAACTGAAGGCATATTAAATCATAATGTTTCAATAAATATGGAAAAACTTAAATTACACTAATAATAATATACAAATTCCACTAAATATGAACACTAAATCCATATCAAAAACATTGGAATTTTTCTTCAGAATCAATAGTTGTGTGTTCAAAAACAAATCTTGCTTATCTATAATCTATAGGAATTTAAGGTCCAAATGTGTAGGCTTTTATATATCTCACTGGGATTATTAAGCAATGATTAACAATGAAACATTTTTAAGTTATTCCATTTTGTCTAGAATTTAGAAATTTTACTAAAGCCTTATGGTCAGATGATTGTAATATCAGAGATTCTTTGATTTTATTCAATGTTCCAATTCCAGATTCTATACCTAAAACTCAAGTGTCTCTCTTATGATCCATCTTGGCTATTGCCAGAAAAGTTATTACAATGAATTGCAAAAGTAAAAATATCTTCTCTTTTTCAGAATTTATTCATCTAGCAAAAAGTAGTAACAAGGAACTGCAAACTATATATAACAAAACTTTGAATATTATACATAGACAACTATCTTGGCAAAAACTTAGAGATTTATTGGAAAATGTTACTTTTTGTAGTGTAAATCTTTGCTTTGGACTCTGTATATAGTTTTGTTTCTAATTGATGGTTTTGTAATTTTTTATTCATGTTGATTTAAAATGCAATAAAAAAAGAAAATGTTTCAGTAATCAGAATGTTATTTAGCTAAGTTTCGGGTACTTACTTGTCTAGGTGAAATTCATGATACGGGGTTAATTAACACATATACTCATCAATGGCTTATTAAAATGTAATGGCATGTGTCTCTGGCTCAATTCAGACATGGGAAAATGTAGGTCAAGCACCACAACAGACAGAGTACTCAACAACCATCTCAAATTTAGGACCTTTACTGCTAACCATGTTCAAGTCCACAGTACCCAGTCTACTGTTTCTGGTGAATTTTGCTCCCTGTGAACAAATGACAGAATCTCCACAATGATTTGCCATTTTCTCATGAAATCTGCAATGACCGTCACTGAGGAAATTACATAAAAAACAGCACATGTCTGTGCACCTGCAGTGGACATAAAAAGTGTACACACCCCTGTTAAAATGCCAGGTTTTTGTGATATAAAAAAATGAGACCACAATAAATCATTTCAAAACTTTTACCACCTCTAATGTGACCTATAACCTGTACAATTCAATTGAAAAACAAACAAATCTGTTAGGGGAAAAAATATAAAAAATAAAAAACGTACAATAAGCTGGTTGCATAAGTGTGCACACCCTTAAACTAATACTTTGTTGAAGCACCTTTTGATTTAATTACAGCAGTCTTCTTGTGTAGGAGTCTGTCAGCAAGGCACTTGACTTGGCAATATTTCCCACTCTTCCTTGCAAAAGTGCTCCAAATCTGTTAAATTGCGAGGGTATCTCTTGTACATGGCCCTCTTCAGGTCACCCACAGATTTTCTACTGGATTTAGGTCTGGACTCTGGCTGGGCCATTACAAAACTTTAATTTTCTTCTGGTGAAGCCATTCTTTTGTTGATTTAGATGTATGCTTGGGGTCATTATCATGTGGAAAGGTAAAATCCCTCTTCATCTTCAGCTTTCTAGCAGATGCCTGAAGGTTTTGGGCCAAAAGTGACTGGAATTTGGAACTGTTTACAAGTTCTTCCACCTTGACTAAAGCCCCAGTTACAGCTAATGAAAACCAACCCCAAAGCATGATACTGTCATCACCATGCTTCACCGTGGGGATGATGTTTTTTTGGTGATGTGAAGTGTTGTTTTTGCGCCAAACATATCTTTTGGAATTGTGGCCAAAAAGTTCAACCTTAGTCTCATCAGACCATATCACATTTTCCTACATACTTTTGGGAGACTTAATGTATTGTTTTGCAAATTTTAGCTGGGTCTGGATGTTTTTCTGTGTAAGAAAAGCCTTCCGTCTTGCAACCCCACCCCAAAGGCCAGACATATGAAGAATATGGGACACTGTTGTAAGTAATACACAACCAGTACTTGTCAGAAATTCCTGCATCTCCTTCAGTGTCGCTGTAGGCCTCTCAGCAGCCAAGTTTTCGTCGTCTTTTCATCAATTTTGGAGGGATGTCCAGTTCTTTGAAATGTCACTGTTGTCCCATATTTCTCCATTGTTTGATGACTGTCTTCACTGTGTTCGATGGTACCCTTCTCCTGACTGATACCTTTCAACAATGAGATCCCTTTGGTGCTTTGTAAGCTCTCTGCAAACCATGGCTTTTTCTGCAGCAGGCAACTGAGCAAACGTCAGGAAAATCCTACTAGGGCAGCTGAACTTTATTTGGGGTTAATCAGAGTCTATTTAATTGATGGCAGGTGTGTACTCAAGAAGACTGAATGCTGTAATTAAATCAAAAAGTGCTTTAACAAAGTATTAGTTTAAGGGTGTGCACACTTATGCAACCAGCTTATTGTATGTTTTTTATTTTTTTTATTTTTCCCCTAACAGATTTGTTTGTTTTTCCATTGAATTGTACAGGTTATAGGTCACATTAATGGTGGTAAAAGTTTTGAAATTATTTATTGTGGTCTCATTTTTTTATATCACAAAAACCTGGCATTTAAAAAGGAGTGTGTACACTTTTTATATCAACTGTAACTTCAGAGTCAAAATAAAAAAAAAATGCATTGTGAAATTTTAACTCATTCTCTCCAATGCAGTTCTGGAAGCTTGTTTAACTTCCAATGGGTAGAGCCCAATCTTTTTTTTTTTTTTTTTAATTTAGATAGTCAACTTATCTCCTCACATTTCAAACAAACATCCATATCTCTGGAACCACAGGGGTTATTAAAGAAGTGTAAATGGCAAACTCACAGTGGTAGTATTCTTTAGGTTCTAGGTCTTACAATGAATTTTATAAGTCACAGTAAACACAGTAACTATTGATTGAGTTTGCAATATTTTGTAAACAATAAATTTCAGCAACTACTCAAGTTACACACATGCTGTCAGCAGTATTTTATTTACCCAGCTGAGAGCTTTCATGTGAAACTAAACAGTTCTGTTAGTACATCTTGGTTTTAGAAATATTTACAAAAAAATGAAATTTATGACAAAATAAATATTATATGAACAACAATTAGTATCTCTTTACCGGCACTAGACAAAGGGCAACTTTCAATACAGTTGTGTTTGCCACTGTGTAAGCTTTAAAATGAAATATTTTAATATTTTGTATGTAGCATGTTTTTTGAATTATTAATGCAAACATAAAAAAGTAATATTTGATGCCTAGAGGCATCAGTTGAATGCAACTGCAGAAACACCTGAGGCATCACTCATCTGTAATGAGTTAATGAAAAATATTTTTAATGATATTTTCATGTCATAGCACAAAAAAAAAAAAATATGTCAGTTTCATATAGAAGTACATATTCTTTTAAGACCTGAAGGCACATCCTGTGCACATATGATAAGCAGTCAAAAGGATCTATAGGCCCATTGGTGGCAGATAGCAATATAGGACCAATACCTCTAAAACCTTTTGAAATATCTGAGATTTCCAATAAAAAATGTAGGATTCTCAGACACAGAATGCACTTAGGTAGTAACTTCATGCATAAAGACACATCCACATTATTTAATGTAGTACTTATCACTGTATACAAGTTTATTTTTGATTTAGGGGGGACAAGCATAAATCCAGTGACAACGAAAAACACCCTCTTCAGTGGAATATATATGATTTTTTCTTAATTTATATGTAATAGCACTCATCAGGGAAAAATTTTGGAGAAATGCTGCAATTACTTCTCTTTTTAACAAGTCAGATACCCACATTAATGGATACCATATATAATGCAATAAGTCATACTGCCAATGAGAAATGCCTGAAAAAAAATACTTTTGGAAAATATAAAAGGTCAAATATCAGCGCTCCCCCTTTGATAAAGGGCCCTTAGCAAAACTCTTAAGGAATTATAACAAGACATTCAGGTAACAAACTGCTCCAAAGACTGCTATTCTACCCTTATGGACTGCAATGACTGGCAATTAGTACACTGCTTCCTGCAATCCTGGGTTTGATTCCCTCAGCTTGTATTTGCTTGCTGTTTGACTCTGACATGTCACTTAACCAGACTCTGTACCGAGGCAACTAGGAAATTGGGCTAGGCACTTTTTTTTTTTTTTTTTTTTTTTAACAAGAAACATCTTATCACTTATGACATAGGAAATCATACATTTATATAAATGACAACCAACCATATTGGCATATTTTTAGTTGCCAACATTATACAGCACTTATAATATATACAGTCATTATTAGTCAAACTTTACATAGCTCATTAAACCCCTGCCTGCCCCTAAACCTCATTTCTCTGCCAAAACATTATTCTTCATGTATTGTTCCCACACTCCCCATTTTTTATGTAATTTGCTCCTACATTTTTCTACAGAACCCATTTCCAGTTCTTATATTGCTGTTACTATATTCTCTACTTCTAGTACAGTTGGTTTAGACTTTGATTTCCATTTTCTAGTAACTCCTTGTCTGGCAGCCACCAAAATTAAACTCAGCAAATCCTTACTATGTCTAGGCAATTCCAATTATGTATCACAGCTCAAAAAATTATTTCCTTAGTTCATTTGCTCATCCAGTATTTCTGATGGAGTAGTCTGCAAGGAATTTTTAAAGATAGGCTCCTCATTGTTATCCTGAATCGCATGTATGCTATCTACCAATGAACCTATGCAAGCTTAATGCTGAATTAGATTGCAAGAACCTGCATATGGAGGATTAGCTACAATATGGCTGCAGTGACAGAAATGCTGTTTTTGGTGAAGTAGATATCATTTTTACTTCTGACGCAATGGCAACTCAGTAAGAATGTATTCTAGACATGTGTTGAACTCTCCACTCTGAGAAAATGTCATATATCCACCTCTAAATAAAACTAAGTACAATACAACATACTAGAATGTGACAGTAAAATGCCTGTGAGATTTTAGATTTAGCACTTCTGTATAAATGCTTATATGTTAGCCACACTTTGAGACTTTTATTTTCAGTGAATTTTTCTTCAACAGTCAGGTATAAAATATGCCTAACAAAATATTAAAAGTACCCAGAAATGTACAGGAAACAAACTTTAATGAATACCTCCATAATGTCTGAGCTGAAAAGCCTTCTAAGCAAAAATAAAACAGAGCAAACAATAATAAAAAAAACACATTAATCAAACATTTATATAATTAACCACACACTTTCAGTAAATTTCAGTGTAAGGACCATTTAGTTAAAGGGTGTTAAACTTGAGAATACAATGAGCATCTTTAGAACTAAAACAAGCAGAAACATTAGATTTTAATCCAAGTGTAAAACCATTGCTATATTGAATAAACTGTTCCACTATACTGTTTAGATTCACATCTTTTTACATTAATTTTACCAAAATAAGGAACAATATAACTACATACAAGCAAGAACCAGTGAGGTAAGTACAAAAAAACACTAAAGTCCCTTCTTACAAGTTAACTATAACAATGGAATGAACTGTTGTATGCCATAGGTGCTCCCCTTGCTCACATAAAAAATAAATCACTATAATGAGCACAATATTACAAGATTATTAACAAAAAGAAATGTTATACAAATACTGTAAACAAACAAAAAAAACATGAATTTAGTAGCATATGATGAAGGAAATTGAACACCCATACTGGTACCACAAATATGACAACAAATCCATCCATCTACATTCCCCTTTTCAGGTTTTTGCACATGGGGTCAGGGTGTCACTTCAACAATGACATTCAACTAAAGCCACAGTAGTTCTTCCACACCACATACCTACATACACACATATCTTTGGCAAGTTTAGTGTGTCCAATCCACCTACTGCGAGTCTTTGCAATGTGGGAGGAAAACCGAGCACTTGGAGAAAATCTACAATCTTATTATCAAAAATAAAATAAAATAATTCAGACAAAAAGAAACCAGTTCTAGTCAACAGCAACATTTAAACAAATTCCCAAACAAAACAACCAGCATTACATGAAAGGTAATTTACTGCATAAATGCTTAGTAGGAGAAGCTTTATTTTGATTTATATTTTGTTTACCTCTGATTTTTACTATTTGTTAGAAGAAAGGGATAGGATTAGCAGCAGGCACACTCTCTAGCCCTCCCAGGAGGTCTTGCTAGTTATAAGACCACTGTAAGCAATACTGATCACAAGCTACTGTATGCAATGTAAAGAATGTCCCCACTCTTATTGTGACATGGTGCCATGATGAGTCAGAATACTTTTATGAAGAGCTTCCTTTTATTTAAGGTTAGCACAGTGTATTGAACTGGAAACGCTTTATAATCTCGAAATACTGAAATGTCGAATTTCAGTATCTCGAGACTATAAAGTCGAAGTCTGAAAACAGCGAAAGTGCATAATCGTGAATTTGAATATCTCAAATTTGTGGTTATGGCTTTACGCTACGTAATGCCCGGGATTGTATGTGGATGGTGTGCGGTGCAGTGTGTGGATTTAGGTGTTATGTCAGGTAAGCAAGTGTTTTGTAAGGGTTTTGCGTGGGAGTTTGAGTGTATGTGAGTGTGCTAATATGTGTGTGTGAGGGACTGTAGAATGTGTGCATGTGTTTGCTTTTGTTTACTGTTTGTGTGATCTCGGAGATAGCATATATATACATTATATATATATATATATATATATATATGAGTAGGGGGGTGCAGGGGGGACTTGCCCTCTGCTCATTTATGTTGTAGGTTTGTGGATGCGTGTTGTTTTGTTTGTTTATGCTATGATGTGGGTGTTGTGGTATATGTGTGGTCTGGTGTGTGCTGTGTTTTAGGTGTTTTGAATTTCAAGGTTCTGGGCTTCGTGATTTTGGTGTTTCGGTGTTGTGTGGATTTGATTTCATGGTCTCGAAAAACTGAAATTCGTGATTTCAGTATTTCAAGATTACGACTTGAATCCACTGAACTTGATACTGATTTGTTTATCATATGTGTGTTTTTTTCATACAGTTTTACTTAATGTACTAGTTGCCATTTCTGTGAATTCAGGGATTACTAATTTAGATGTGATGTTTCTTTTAAAAAACCTTTGATTGTTTGTCAATGAGAATGAATTCTTTACATGAGTGTACCATTAACCATAGCAAGGAGGTGTTTAGGTGAAATGGCAATGGAGTTTTTAACTAAATTGTTCAATGAAATCTTAGAAAGTGACAGGATGCCTGAGGAATGGAGGAAAAGTGTTTTCGTATCGATTTTTAAGAATAAGGGTGATGTGCAGAACTGTAGTTAACTACAAAGGGATTAAACTGATCAGTCACAGTATGAAGTTATGGGGAAGAGTAGTGGAAGCTAGGTTAAGAAGGGAGGTGATGATTAGTGATCAGCAGTATGGTTTCATGCCAGGAAAGAGCACTACAGATGCGATGTTTGCTCTGAGACTGTTGATTGAGAAGTATAGAGAAGGTCAGAAGGAGCTGCATTGTATCTTTGTGGACTTAGAGAAAGCATATGACAGGGTGCCTAGAGAGGAGCTGTGGTATTGTATGAGGAAGTC